>NW_026048105.1:85000-87500 GCF_023864345.2 Schistocerca serialis cubense | reverse complement strand
AACCTAACCTACGTTGTGCCTTAACCTAACCTACGTTGTGCCTTAACCTAACCTACGTTGTGCCTTAACCTAACCTACGTTGTGCCTTAACCTAACCTACGTTGTGCCTTAACCTAACCTACGTTGTGCCTTAACCTAACCTACGTTGTGCCTTAACCTAACCTATGTTGTGCCTTAACCTAACCTATGTTGTGCCTTAACCTAACCTATGTTGTGCCTTAACCTAACCTATGTTGTGCCTTAACCTAACCTATGTTGTGCCTTAACCTAACCTATGTTGTGCCTTAACCTAACCTATGTTGTGCCTTAACCTAACCTATGTTGTGCCTTAACCTAACCTATGTTGTGCCTTAACCTAACCTACGTTGTGCCTTAACCTAACCTACGTTGTGCCTTAACCTAACCCATATTGTACCTTAACCTAACCCATATTGTACCTTAACCTAACCCATATTGTACCTTAACCTAACCCATATTGTACCTTAACCTAACCCATATTGTACCTTAACGTAACCTAATTTGTGCCTTAACGTAACCTAATTTGTGCCTTAACGTAACCTAATTTGTGCCTTAACGTAACCTAATTTGTGCCTTAACGTAACCTAATTTGTGCCTTAACGTAACCTAATTTGTGCCTTAACGTAACCTAATTTGTGCCTTAACGTAACCTAATTTGTGCCTTAACGTAACCTAATTTGTGCCTTAACGTAACCTAATTTGTGCCTTAACGTAACCTAATTTGTGCCTTAACGTAACCTAATTTGTGCCTTAACGTAACCTAATTTGTGCCTTAACGTAACCTAATTTGTGCCTTAACGTAACCTAATTTGTGCCTTAACGTAACCTAATTTGTGCCTTAACGTAACCTAATTTGTGCCTTAACGTAACCCATGTTGTGCCTTAACGTAACCCATGTTGTGCCTTAACGTAACCCAATTTGTGCCTTAACGTAACCCATGTTGTGCCTTAACCTAACCTATATTGTGCCTCAACCTAACCTATATTGCGCCTTAACCTGACGCACGTTGTCGCTGAACCTGCTCTGTAATTGTTATGCAACTCGTTAAATTAGTGTAGTGTTGCCTAACCGCAACCCTCGCAATATAGTTCGCTATTCGCACTGCCCGGTCCCCTGTGTATCGCGTCATGTTAAACACCTTGCAGGTGTTGCTGACTTTCCACATGCTCCTGCTATACACTGTAATGTGGATAGCAGCAGGACGTACATGCCCCCCCCCTTCCCCCCTGCCTTCGCAAGCTGGTCGTTGAGAAGTTTGCATGTTCAATGCCCTTCGCATGCCGACGTACTCAGCCTACGTTGTGGTACGGCCTGTCACCTGTCCGCCGATGTACGCAAAACCCACAAACTGTACTGCACATTGGTCCGTATGTACTGAATGATACATCGTGGCACATGTGTGACCGTACGACGACTGCGCCTAGCAACGGCAGACCATACAGTCCAAATATTGTGCACGCAGCTACGTGTCGTCTCCCTATAAGAGCTGGATTGCAGTGTGGTACGCCATTCAGACGTGTGGGAGGAACGGACGCCCTGGATGGCGATCAGCATGAGCAGTCTGTTGATGTAGTGGAGCGTGTATTCGGACGTAGTCGTCTCTTCTCACACACCGTGATAGCATGTTGCACCGCGTTCCACATCTGCGACATCCTGCAGAGGCCGGCTGACAGTCGTTCGCGCAATGGACACCGCATACGTACGGGGGCTACCTTCCACGTGTTCTCGAGGCGTGCACATGTTGTTGCGTCTATGTGGGCAGACGTAGTGTGTTGTGACACCTGACACAGGCATGCAATACTCGTTGCAAATGGCGATGGACGTCTACGTTTGCTGGTGACGTTACGCAAATGAACAACAGGTAACCCGTTGTGGTGCGGTTGTTCTCGCTAGAGGTGAATCAGTGTTGGCGACGATCGGTCGAGCTATTAACCGGTTGTTTCAGGGATACCCACCATGCCCACGAACGTGAAAGGGGACCCACCATGCCCACGAACGCGAAAGGGGATCTGGGTGTGAGGCGATACGCGGCGGTGGCTGGGTGGGACCGTCCCCGGCCGGTGAGGGGGGGCCGCCCGGCGTGCTGGCAGCGCGGTGCGTGGGCGCACGCGCTACAGCCGGCTGGTGGGGGCGGCCAGTGGCAGGCGCGCCGGCCGACGGACGCGGCAGGCGGCGCAGCTGCGCGCCGGCGCCCCCTGCTCGCGGCGCCTTGCGGCCAAAGTAGGTCCTCGCGGGCCCGGTGCGAAGCGCGGTGGCCATCTGCAGTGTGCTGGTCCGATTGAGGACTGTGTGCGCTGAGGATGCGCCGCCGCCCGGCGCTCGGCGCCGCGACGCCGTCTGCTGCTCGGTCGCCCCAGCGGTTCTCGCAGGTGGTTTGTATCGCAGCTGTGCGGACGTGTTGGCGCGTGCGCTGTGCTGGGAGAGTTCGCTTCGGCACCCAAGTGGGGCTTTTGTCCTTCTGTGGCGCTGGCGTTGGAGCTG
>NW_026048105.1:72500-75000 GCF_023864345.2 Schistocerca serialis cubense | reverse complement strand
GTGCCTTAACCTAACCTATGTTGTGCCTTAACCTAACCTATGTTGTGCCTTAACCTAACCTATGTTGTGCCTTAACCTAACCTATGTTGTGCCTTAACCTAACCTACGTTGTGCCTTAACCTAACCTACGTTGTGCCTTAACCTAACCTACGTTGTGCCTTAACCTAACCTACGTTGTGCCTTAACCTAACCTACGTTGTGCCTTAACCTAACCTACGTTGTGCCTTAACCTAACCTACGTTGTGCCTTAACCTAACCTACGTTGTGCCTTAACCTAACCTACGTTGTGCCTTAACCTAACCTACGTTGTGCCTTAACCTAACCTACGTTGTGCCTTAACCTAACCTACGTTGTGCCTTAACCTAACCTATGTTGTGCCTTAACCTAACCTATGTTGTGCCTTAACCTAACCTATGTTGTGCCTTAACCTAACCTATGTTGTGCCTTAACCTAACCTATGTTGTGCCTTAACCTAACCTATGTTGTGCCTTAACCTAACCTATGTTGTGCCTTAACCTAACCTATGTTGTGCCTTAACCTAACCTATGTTGTGCCTTAACCTAACCTATGTTGTGCCTTAACCTAACCTATGTTGTGCCTTAACCTAACCTACGTTGTGCCTTAACCTAACCTACGTTGTGCCTTAACCTAACCCATATTGTACCTTAACCTAACCCATATTGTACCTTAACCTAACCCATATTGTACCTTAACCTAACCCATATTGTACCTTAACCTAACCCATATTGTACCTTAACGTAACCTAATTTGTGCCTTAACGTAACCTAATTTGTGCCTTAACGTAACCTAATTTGTGCCTTAACGTAACCTAATTTGTGCCTTAACGTAACCTAATTTGTGCCTTAACGTAACCTAATTTGTGCCTTAACGTAACCTAATTTGTGCCTTAACGTAACCTAATTTGTGCCTTAACGTAACCTAATTTGTGCCTTAACGTAACCTAATTTGTGCCTTAACGTAACCTAATTTGTGCCTTAACGTAACCTAATTTGTGCCTTAACGTAACCTAATTTGTGCCTTAACGTAACCTAATTTGTGCCTTAACGTAACCTAATTTGTGCCTTAACGTAACCTAATTTGTGCCTTAACGTAACCTAATTTGTGCCTTAACGTAACCTAATTTGTGCCTTAACGTAACCTAATTTGTGCCTTAACGTAACCCATGTTGTGCCTTAACGTAACCCATGTTGTGCCTTAACGTAACCCAATTTGTGCCTTAACGTAACCCATGTTGTGCCTTAACCTAACCTATATTGTGCCTCAACCTAACCTATATTGCGCCTTAACCTGACGCACGTTGTCGCTGAACCTGCTCTGTAATTGTTATGCAACTCGTTAAATTAGTGTAGTGTTGCCTAACCGCAACCCTCGCAATATAGTTCGCTATTCGCACTGCCCGGTCCCCTGTGTATCGCGTCATGTTAAACACCTTGCAGGTGTTGCTGACTTTCCACATGCTCCTGCTATACACTGTAATGTGGATAGCAGCAGGACGTACATGCCCCCCCCCCCTTCCCCCCTGCCTTCGCAAGCTGGTCGTTGAGAAGTTTGCATGTTCAATGCCCTTCGCATGCCGACGTACTCAGCCTACGTTGTGGTACGGCCTGTCACCTGTCCGCCGATGTACGCAAAACCCACAAACTGTACTGCACATTGGTCCGTATGTACTGAATGATACATCGTGGCACATGTGTGACCGTACGACGACTGCGCCTAGCAACGGCAGACCATACAGTCCAAATATTGTGCACGCAGCTACGTGTCGTCTCCCTATAAGAGCTGGATTGCAGTGTGGTACGCCATTCAGACGTGTGGGAGGAACGGACGCCCTGGATGGCGATCAGCATGAGCAGTCTGTTGATGTAGTGGAGCGTGTATTCGGACGTAGTCGTCTCTTCTCACACACCGTGATAGCATGTTGCACCGCGTTCCACATCTGCGACATCCTGCAGAGGCCGGCTGACAGTCGTTCGCGCAATGGACACCGCATACGTACGGGGGCTACCTTCCACGTGTTCTCGAGGCGTGCACATGTTGTTGCGTCTATGTGGGCAGACGTAGTGTGTTGTGACACCTGACACAGGCATGCAATACTCGTTGCAAATGGCGATGGACGTCTACGTTTGCTGGTGACGTTACGCAAATGAACAACAGGTAACCCGTTGTGGTGCGGTTGTTCTCGCTAGAGGTGAATCAGTGTTGGCGACGATCGGTCGAGCTATTAACCGGTTGTTTCAGGGATACCCACCATGCCCACGAACGTGAAAGGGGACCCACCATGCCCACGAACGCGAAAGGGGATCTGGGTGTGAGGCGATACGCGGCGGTGGCTGGGTGGGACCGTCCCCGGCCGGTGAGGGGGGGCCGCCCGGCGTGCTGGCAGCGCGGTGCGTGGGCGCACGCGCTACAGCCGGCTGGTGGGGGCGGCCAGTGGCAGGCGCGCCGGCCGACGGACGCGGCAGGCGGCGCAGCTGCGCGC
>NW_026048105.1:65000-67500 GCF_023864345.2 Schistocerca serialis cubense | reverse complement strand
AAGGGTCTGGGCGTGAGCCTGCCTGGAGCCGCCGTCGGTGCAGATCTTGGTGGTAGTAGCAAATACTCCAGCGAGGCCCTGGAGGGCTGACGCGGAGAAGGGTTTCGTGTGAACAGCCGTTGCACACGAGTCAGTCGATCCTAAGCCCTAGGAGAAATCCGATGTTGATGGGGGCCGTCATAGCATGATGCGCTTTGTGCTGGCCCCCGTTGGGCGAAAGGGAATCCGGTTCCTATTCCGGAACCCGGCAGCGGAACCGATACAAGTCGGGCCCCTCTTTTAGAGATGCTCGTCGGGGTAACCCAAAAGGACCCGGTGACGCCGTCGGGAGATCGGGGAAGAGTTTTCTTTTCTGCATGAGCGTTCGAGTTCCCTGGAATCCTCTAGCAGGGAGATAGGGTTTGGAACGCGAAGAGCACCGCAGTTGCGGCGGTGTCCCGATCTTCCCCTCGGACCTTGAAAATCCGGGAGAGGGCCACGTGGAGGTGTCGCGCCGGTTCGTACCCATATCCGCAGCAGGTCTCCAAGGTGAAGAGCCTCTAGTCGATAGAATAATGTAGGTAAGGGAAGTCGGCAAATTGGATCCGTAACTTCGGGATAAGGATTGGCTCTGAGGATCGGGGCGTGTCGGGCTTGGTCGGGAAGTGGGTCAGCGCTAACGTGCCGGGCCTGGGCGAGGTGAGTGCCGTAGGGGTGCCGGTAAGTGCGGGCGTTTAGCGCGGGCGTGGTCTGCTCTCGCCGTTGGTCGGCCTCGTGCTGGCCGGCGGTGCAGGATGCGCGCGCCTGCGCGGCGTTCGCGCCCCGGTGCTTCAACCTGCGTGCAGGATCCGAGCTCGGTCCCGTGCCTTGGCCTCCCACGGATCTTCCTTGCTGCGAGGCCGCGTCCGCCTTAGCGTGCTCCTCCGGGGGCGCGCGGGTGCGCGGATTCTCTTCGGCCGCCATTCAACGATCAACTCAGAACTGGCACGGACTGGGGGAATCCGACTGTCTAATTAAAACAAAGCATTGCGATGGCCCTAGCGGGTGTTGACGCAATGTGATTTCTGCCCAGTGCTCTGAATGTCAACGTGAAGAAATTCAAGCAAGCGCGGGTAAACGGCGGGAGTAACTATGACTCTCTTAAGGCGGGAGTAACTATGACTCTCTTAAGGTGGCCAAGTGGCGGCGGTGTGGCTGCATCCGGACTTGGCTTTTCGAAGTGCGGTCTTGATGTAGTCATGCTGCTGCTGCGAGGTACCTTCCTTGGGTTATAGTTACAGGGAGAGTGATGCGCAATACATGGGCCTAGCCCTCTTAGCCTCTCCTCTCCTGCGGTCTTCTCCCCTTCTCGTGGGCCCGCTGATTCTCGCAGAGTGGAAGACCGCACCAGGGGCTTGGGGGGGTTACCAGCCCCCCCTCGCACTATCCCTTTGTTAGTTGGGGGCAGTAATCAAAGAATAAGTGGTGGCCCTTCCGCTGAAGGTGCCACCCCAACTCCCCCAGCACCTAGCCGGCCAACCGGCCGTGCCGAAAATCTTGTACCTTTTGCAGCTGTATACGCCTGTAGTGAGTGCCACCGCAGCTTCACCACCAAGAATGGTCTCGGGGTCCATCGCCGCCGCCAACATCTTGCGGCCGCCAACGCGGAGATCGTGACGGAGAGGCATCGCGCGAGGTGGACGGAGGAAGAAGTCCTGTCGCTCGCCAAGGCGGAGGCCGAATTGTTCCTTGAGAGGGACGCCCGGTTCTTCTTTGTTAATCAAGAGCTCATCAGGATGTTCCCCGACCGAACGCTTGAAGCAATCAAGTGCCGACGGCGGCAAGCTGCCCACAAGCAGCTTGTCCGCCAGTTCATGGAGGCGCTTGAGATCGGTCGGGGGGAAGAGCCGGCGTCCCGCCGGGGAGCAGCGAGCCCGCCGCCTGACGCGGGCGAGGCCGCTGCGCCGCCCGTCGACGCAGCCGAGGACTTCGCGGCCGACACCACCGGGCCGCCGCCGGAGGGGCCGACTGACGCCGCCATCTGGGAGCATCTGGCGGGGCTACCTGCTTCCGCCCAGCGTTTCTCTGCCCTGGATCGAGTCATAGGTCTGGGGCGGGGCACGCCGCCCGATGTCATCCTGGGCATGCTCCCGGATGCCCTTGCGTCGGTCGGGTCCAGAGGGGAGAGATCGATCACCAGGACACAGCGGCCGCGCCAACCATCGAAGCGGCCGCCTGCCGCGCCGCCGACGCAGAAGCGCAAGCGGCGCCGCTGGGAATACGCAAGAACGCAGGATGCCTTCCGACGGTCGCGTGCACGTTGCGTGCGCGGCCTCTTGGATGGCACCCTGCTCCAGCCGCCACCTGCCATCCCTGGTCTGCTGGACTTCTGGGCGGACCTCTTCACTAAGAAGCCCGTCTCCACTGCGGGCTTCATCCGTGACCGCCTCCTCCCGCACTCGGAGCCTGTCGCTCTTGAGTGCCTATGGGGGCCGGTCACACATGAGGAGGTCGCCGCCGCGTTGCCGCCCAGGGGATCAGC
>NW_026048105.1:47500-60000 GCF_023864345.2 Schistocerca serialis cubense | reverse complement strand
AATATATTTCTCCGATGCTGAGCGATCAGCTAGGAAGCGCCCCATCCATGTCGGTACTCGTACGCGTCGCACTCGCAGTCGCAAAAAACGCTGGGCAAATATATTTCTCGGAAGAGTAATGACAGTCCGAGCCTCCTGCGTGGGAAGAGTCTTTCTAGGCCCTGACCCACGGGAAGCGTGTAGCTTCCCCCATCCCGGACATTTCACGTCGTCACACTACCGGTATTGACTAATAGACTGATTGCTGATAATCATTAGCCACACACTGGGGGAAACGGCCGACAGGGGCGGCAACATAGTGGAGCCGCAGTGTCACTAATGTACAGAGATAGAACAGTTTCGACTGGAACCAGAGTAACCGTATACACGGCACTGATTAGTAATAGATGCAGAGCCATCAGAATACAGATAATATATACAACCGTCCCTATACATGCTGAAAGACTCTGCACACAATGAGAACCACACGTCAGCCAGACACTATCACACACTACTCTCTGCCTCTAACAGGCACACACACAATATCTAACCACCAGCATGGAAGAACATCCGGTGCATCCTCTCCGCCACATTACACAATCCACACTATCATAACCAGACCGGGAGGTCCACCCAGAAAACAGAATATCCCACCCTTCCGACATCCGCCATTGCTCAGCTAAGCCACGAACACCCACACATGTCCTACACAGGGGTGCACCCAACATCACAATACTGCCTCCTGTCACAGTACACAAACAATGGCAGGAATGAAAGACACAGATCTGCCACAACCTTGGAATCGGAGCGCCGCCTGTCATGAGCCACAAGTGCATCCTGACGTGACAAATCGGATGATCCCGCAGGCATGCACTTACGATAATCACTATCAACGAACCTGCCGCCCCCTCCCCCCCCAAAATACACCTTTCCCTACAACGTGTACCTTAACCTAAGCTATATTGTACCTTAACCTAAGCGATATTGTACCTTAACCTAAGGTATATCGTACCTTAACCTAACCTACATTGCGCCTTCACCTAACCTACGTTGTACCTTAACCTAACCTACGTTGTACCTTAACCTAACCTACGTTGTACCTTAACCTAACCTACGTTGTACCTTAACCTAACCTACGTTGTACCTTAACCTAACCTACGTTGTACCTTAACCTAACCTACGTTGTACCTTAACCTAACCTACGTTGTACCTTAACCTAACCTACGTTGTGCCTTAACCTAACCTACGTTGTGCCTTAACCTAACCTACGTTGTGCCTTAACCTAACCTACGTTGTGCCTTAACCTAACCTACGTTGTGCCTTAACCTAACCTACGTTGTGCCTTAACCTAACCTACGTTGTGCCTTAACCTAACCTATGTTGTGCCTTAACCTAACCTATGTTGTGCCTTAACCTAACCTATGTTGTGCCTTAACCTAACCTATGTTGTGCCTTAACCTAACCTATGTTGTGCCTTAACCTAACCTATGTTGTGCCTTAACCTAACCTATGTTGTGCCTTAACCTAACCTATGTTGTGCCTTAACCTAACCTATGTTGTGCCTTAACCTAACCTATGTTGTGCCTTAACCTAACCTATGTTGTGCCTTAACCTAACCTATGTTGTGCCTTAACCTAACCTACGTTGTGCCTTAACCTAACCTACGTTGTGCCTTAACCTAACCTACGTTGTGCCTTAACCTAACCTACGTTGTGCCTTAACCTAACCTACGTTGTGCCTTAACCTAACCTACGTTGTGCCTTAACCTAACCTACGTTGTGCCTTAACCTAACCTACGTTGTGCCTTAACCTAACCTACGTTGTGCCTTAACCTAACCTACGTTGTGCCTTAACCTAACCTACGTTGTGCCTTAACCTAACCTACGTTGTGCCTTAACCTAACCTACGTTGTGCCTTAACCTAACCTATGTTGTGCCTTAACCTAACCTATGTTGTGCCTTAACCTAACCTATGTTGTGCCTTAACCTAACCTATGTTGTGCCTTAACCTAACCTATGTTGTGCCTTAACCTAACCTATGTTGTGCCTTAACCTAACCTATGTTGTGCCTTAACCTAACCTATGTTGTGCCTTAACCTAACCTATGTTGTGCCTTAACCTAACCTATGTTGTGCCTTAACCTAACCTATGTTGTGCCTTAACCTAACCTACGTTGTGCCTTAACCTAACCTACGTTGTGCCTTAACCTAACCCATATTGTACCTTAACCTAACCCATATTGTACCTTAACCTAACCCATATTGTACCTTAACCTAACCCATATTGTACCTTAACCTAACCCATATTGTACCTTAACGTAACCTAATTTGTGCCTTAACGTAACCTAATTTGTGCCTTAACGTAACCTAATTTGTGCCTTAACGTAACCTAATTTGTGCCTTAACGTAACCTAATTTGTGCCTTAACGTAACCTAATTTGTGCCTTAACGTAACCTAATTTGTGCCTTAACGTAACCTAATTTGTGCCTTAACGTAACCTAATTTGTGCCTTAACGTAACCTAATTTGTGCCTTAACGTAACCTAATTTGTGCCTTAACGTAACCTAATTTGTGCCTTAACGTAACCTAATTTGTGCCTTAACGTAACCTAATTTGTGCCTTAACGTAACCTAATTTGTGCCTTAACGTAACCTAATTTGTGCCTTAACGTAACCTAATTTGTGCCTTAACGTAACCTAATTTGTGCCTTAACGTAACCCATGTTGTGCCTTAACGTAACCCATGTTGTGCCTTAACGTAACCCAATTTGTGCCTTAACGTAACCCATGTTGTGCCTTAACCTAACCTATATTGTGCCTCAACCTAACCTATATTGCGCCTTAACCTGACGCACGTTGTCGCTGAACCTGCTCTGTAATTGTTATGCAACTCGTTAAATTAGTGTAGTGTTGCCTAACCGCAACCCTCGCAATATAGTTCGCTATTCGCACTGCCCGGTCCCCTGTGTATCGCGTCATGTTAAACACCTTGCAGGTGTTGCTGACTTTCCACATGCTCCTGCTATACACTGTAATGTGGATAGCAGCAGGACGTACATGCCCCCCCCCCTTCCCCCCTGCCTTCGCAAGCTGGTCGTTGAGAAGTTTGCATGTTCAATGCCCTTCGCATGCCGACGTACTCAGCCTACGTTGTGGTACGGCCTGTCACCTGTCCGCCGATGTACGCAAAACCCACAAACTGTACTGCACATTGGTCCGTATGTACTGAATGATACATCGTGGCACATGTGTGACCGTACGACGACTGCGCCTAGCAACGGCAGACCATACAGTCCAAATATTGTGCACGCAGCTACGTGTCGTCTCCCTATAAGAGCTGGATTGCAGTGTGGTACGCCATTCAGACGTGTGGGAGGAACGGACGCCCTGGATGGCGATCAGCATGAGCAGTCTGTTGATGTAGTGGAGCGTGTATTCGGACGTAGTCGTCTCTTCTCACACACCGTGATAGCATGTTGCACCGCGTTCCACATCTGCGACATCCTGCAGAGGCCGGCTGACAGTCGTTCGCGCAATGGACACCGCATACGTACGGGGGCTACCTTCCACGTGTTCTCGAGGCGTGCACATGTTGTTGCGTCTATGTGGGCAGACGTAGTGTGTTGTGACACCTGACACAGGCATGCAATACTCGTTGCAAATGGCGATGGACGTCTACGTTTGCTGGTGACGTTACGCAAATGAACAACAGGTAACCCGTTGTGGTGCGGTTGTTCTCGCTAGAGGTGAATCAGTGTTGGCGACGATCGGTCGAGCTATTAACCGGTTGTTTCAGGGATACCCACCATGCCCACGAACGTGAAAGGGGACCCACCATGCCCACGAACGCGAAAGGGGATCTGGGTGTGAGGCGATACGCGGCGGTGGCTGGGTGGGACCGTCCCCGGCCGGTGAGGGGGGGCCGCCCGGCGTGCTGGCAGCGCGGTGCGTGGGCGCACGCGCTACAGCCGGCTGGTGGGGGCGGCCAGTGGCAGGCGCGCCGGCCGACGGACGCGGCAGGCGGCGCAGCTGCGCGCCGGCGCCCCCTGCTCGCGGCGCCTTGCGGCCAAAGTAGGTCCTCGCGGGCCCGGTGCGAAGCGCGGTGGCCATCTGCAGTGTGCTGGTCCGATTGAGGACTGTGTGCGCTGAGGATGCGCCGCCGCCCGGCGCTCGGCGCCGCGACGCCGTCTGCTGCTCGGTCGCCCCAGCGGTTCTCGCAGGTGGTTTGTATCGCAGCTGTGCGGACGTGTTGGCGCGTGCGCTGTGCTGGGAGAGTTCGCTTCGGCACCCAAGTGGGGCTTTTGTCCTTCTGTGGCGCTGGCGTTGGAGCTGCCGGTCACCGTAGGTGGCGCGTGTTGTCTCCCGCCGGCAATGCCACGACAGCACGCTCCCGGGCCTCTGTCGGCAGCGGCAAGCTCAGTTGGGAGCACGGGTGGTCGCACCTAAAGCGTCTACTCGCCTAACTCCGGGCGATTGCGCCTCTCTCGAACCCGACCAAGTACTTAGGACGGCGCTGCGCGCCGCCGGGACCTGAGAGGGTTTCGAGGTGTGTTGTGCAGGGGAGCTCAGCCTCCTCCTGTTTGCAGAATAATTGAGCGGACGCTTGCGTGTTCGCGCGGGCCCCCGGGACACACTCCCGGGCGGCCGGCTGCTCAGCTCTAGTTGACGCAGCTCCCTGGTTGATCCTGCCAGTAGTCATATGCTTGTCTCAAAGATTAAGCCATGCATGTCTCAGTACAAGCCGCATTAAGGTGAAACCGCGAATGGCTCATTAAATCAGTTATGGTTCCTTAGATCGTACCCACGTTACTTGGATAACTGTGGTAATTCTAGAGCTAATACATGCAAACAGAGTCCCGACCAGAGATGGAAGGGACGCTTTTATTAGATCAAAACCAATCGGTCGGCTCGTCCGGTCCGTTTGCCTTGGTGACTCTGAATAACTTTGGGCTGATCGCACGGTCCTCGTACCGGCGACGCATCTTTCAAATGTCTGCCTTATCAACTGTCGATGGTAGGTTCTGCGCCTACCATGGTTGTAACGGGTAACGGGGAATCAGGGTTCGATTCCGGAGAGGGAGCCTGAGAAACGGCTACCACATCCAAGGAAGGCAGCAGGCGCGCAAATTACCCACTCCCGGCACGGGGAGGTAGTGACGAAAAATAACGATACGGGACTCATCCGAGGCCCCGTAATCGGAATGAGTACACTTTAAATCCTTTAACGAGTATCTATTGGAGGGCAAGTCTGGTGCCAGCAGCCGCGGTAATTCCAGCTCCAATAGCGTATATTAAAGTTGTTGCGGTTAAAAAGCTCGTAGTTGGATTTGTGTCCCACGCTGTTGGTTCACCGCCCGTCGGTGTTTAACTGGCATGTATCGTGGGACGTCCTGCCGGTGGGGCGAGCCGAAGGCGTGCGACCGCCTCGTGCGTGCTCGTGCGTCCCGAGGCGGACCCCGTTGAAATCCTACCAGGGTGCTCTTTATTGAGTGTCTCGGTGGGCCGGCACGTTTACTTTGAACAAATTAGAGTGCTTAAAGCAGGCAAGCCCGCCTGAATACTGTGTGCATGGAATAATGGAATAGGACCTCGGTTCTATTTTGTTGGTTTTCGGAACCCGAGGTAATGATTAATAGGGACAGGCGGGGGCATTCGTATTGCGACGTTAGAGGTGAAATTCTTGGATCGTCGCAAGACGAACAGAAGCGAAAGCATTTGCCAAGTATGTTTTCATTAATCAAGAACGAAAGTTAGAGGTTCGAAGGCGATCAGATACCGCCCTAGTTCTAACCATAAACGATGCCAGCCAGCGATCCGCCGCAGTTCCTCCGATGACTCGGCGGGCAGCCTCCGGGAAACCAAAGCTTTTGGGTTCCGGGGGAAGTATGGTTGCAAAGCTGAAACTTAAAGGAATTGACGGAAGGGCACCACCAGGAGTGGAGCCTGCGGCTTAATTTGACTCAACACGGGAAACCTCACCAGGCCCGGACACCGGAAGGATTGACAGATTGATAGCTCTTTCTTGATTCGGTGGGTGGTGGTGCATGGCCGTTCTTAGTTGGTGGAGCGATTTGTCTGGTTAATTCCGATAACGAACGAGACTCTAGCCTGCTAACTAGTCGCGTGACATCCTTCGTGCTGTCAGCGATTACTTTTCTTCTTAGAGGGACAGGCGGCTTCTAGCCGCACGAGATTGAGCAATAACAGGTCTGTGATGCCCTTAGATGTTCTGGGCCGCACGCGCGCTACACTGAAGGAATCAGCGTGTCTTCCTAGGCCGAAAGGTCGGGGTAACCCGCTGAACCTCCTTCGTGCTAGGGATTGGGGCTTGCAATTGTTCCCCATGAACGAGGAATTCCCAGTAAGCGCGAGTCATAAGCTCGCGTTGATTACGTCCCTGCCCTTTGTACACACCGCCCGTCGCTACTACCGATTGAATGATTTAGTGAGGTCTTCGGACTGGTACGCGGCATTGACTCTGTCGTTGCCGATGCTACCGGAAAGATGACCAAACTTGATCATTTAGAGGAAGTAAAAGTCGTAACAAGGTTTCCGTAGGTGAACCTGCGGAAGGATCATTACCGACTAGACTGCATGTCTTTCGATGTGCGTGTCGTGTCGCGCAACACGCAGCTACCTGTACGGCTCGCAGTAGCCGTGCGCCGCGTGCGGAACCACGCGTTCGTCTCAAAACTAACGGCAATGTTGTGTGGTACGAGCGCTGAAGCGCTGGAGCGGCTGGCCTGCGGCACCTGGCGCCTGGCGCCGGTTTTGAATGACTTTCGCCCGACTGCCTGTCCGCTCCGGTGTGGAGCCGTACGACGCCCATCGGCCGTGAGGCCGTTGGACACTGAACGCTGGAACAGGGCCGCCACACGCCTCAGTCCCGCCTATGCAACTGTCTCGAAAGAGATGGTGGAAACTATGAAAAGATCACCCAGGACGGTGGATCACTCGGCTCGTGGGTCGATGAAGAACGCAGCAAATTGCGCGTCGACATGTGAACTGCAGGACACATGAACATCGACGTTTCGAACGCACATTGCGGTCCATGGATTCCGTTCCCGGGCCACGTCTGGCTGAGGGTCGGCTACGTATACTGAAGCGCGCGGCGTTTGCCCCGCTTCGCAGACCTGGGAGTGTCGTGGCCGCCTGTGGGGCCGGCCGCGTCTCCTTAAACGTGCGATGCGCGCCCGTCGCCTGGCGGTTCGCATACCGGTACTTACTCGGTAGCGTGCACAGCCGGCTGGCGGTGTGGCGTGCGACACCTCGTACAACGACCTCAGAGCAGGCGAGACTACCCGCTGAATTTAAGCATATTACTAAGCGGAGGAAAAGAAACTAACAAGGATTCCCCCAGTAGCGGCGAGCGAACAGGGAAGAGTCCAGCACCGAACCCCGCAGGCTGCCGCCTGTCGTGGCATGTGGTGTTTGGGAGGGTCCACTACCCCGACGCCTCGCGCCGAGCCCAAGTCCAACTTGAATGAGGCCACGGCCCGTAGAGGGTGCCAGGCCCGTAGCGGCCGGTGCGAGCGTCGGCGGGACCTCTCCTTCGAGTCGGGTTGCTTGAGAGTGCAGCTCCAAGTGGGTGGTAAACTCCATCTGAGACTAAATATGACCACGAGACCGATAGCGAACAAGTACCGTGAGGGAAAGTTGAAAAGAACTTTGAAGAGAGAGTTCAAAAGTACGTGAAACCGTTCTGGGGTAAACGTGAGAAGTCCGAAAGGTCGAACGGGTGAGATTCACGCCCATCCGGCCACTGGCCTCCGCCCTCGGCAGATGGGGCCGGCCGCCCGCGCGGAGCAATTCGCGGCGGGGTCGTGTCCGGTTGCCTTTCCACTCGCCGCGGGGCGGGGCCGTTCCGGTGTGCGGTGGGCCGCACTTCTCCCCTAGTAGGACGTCGCGACCCGCTGGGTGCCGGCCTACGGCCCGGGTGCGCAGCCTGTCCTTCCGCGGGCCTCGGTTCGCGTCTGTTGGGCAGAGCCCCGGTGTCCTGGCTGGCTGCCCGGCGGTATATCTGGAGGAGTCGATTCGCCCCTTTGGGCGCTCGGGCTCCCGGCAAGCGCGCGCGGTTCTTCCCGGATGACGGACCTACCTGGCCCGGCCCCGGACCCGCGCCGCTGTTGGCTCGGGATGCTCTCGGGCGGAATAATCGCTCCCGTCAGCGGCGCTTCAGCTTTGGACAATTTCACGACCCGTCTTGAAACACGGACCAAGGAGTCTAACATGTGCGCGAGTCATTGGGCTGTACGAAACCTAAAGGCGTAATGAAAGTGAAGGTCTCGCCTTGCGCGGGCCGAGGGAGGATGGGGCTTCCCCGCCCTTCACGGGGCGGCGGCCTCCGCACTCCCGGGGCGTCTCGTCCTCATTGCGAGGTGAGGCGCACCTAGAGCGTACACGTTGGGACCCGAAAGATGGTGAACTATGCCTGGCCAGGACGAAGTCAGGGGAAACCCTGATGGAGGTCCGTAGCGATTCTGACGTGCAAATCGATCGTCGGAGCTGGGTATAGGGGCGAAAGACTAATCGAACCATCTAGTAGCTGGTTCCCTCCGAAGTTTCCCTCAGGATAGCTGGTGCTCGTACGAGTCTCATCCGGTAAAGCGAATGATTAGAGGCCTTGGGGCCGAAACGACCTCAACCTATTCTCAAACTTTAAATGGGTGAGATCTCCGGCTTGCTTGATATGCTGAAGCCGCGAGCAAACGACTCGGATCGGAGTGCCAAGTGGGCCACTTTTGGTAAGCAGAACTGGCGCTGTGGGATGAACCAAACGCCGAGTTAAGGCGCCCGAATCGACGCTCATGGGAAACCATGAAAGGCGTTGGTTGCTTAAGACAGCAGGACGGTGGCCATGGAAGTCGGAATCCGCTAAGGAGTGTGTAACAACTCACCTGCCGAAGCAACTAGCCCTGAAAATGGATGGCGCTGAAGCGTCGTGCCTATACTCGGCCGTCAGTCTGGCAGTCATGGCCGGTCCTTGCGGCCGGCCGCGAAGCCCTGACGAGTAGGAGGGTCGCGGCGGTGGGCGCAGAAGGGTCTGGGCGTGAGCCTGCCTGGAGCCGCCGTCGGTGCAGATCTTGGTGGTAGTAGCAAATACTCCAGCGAGGCCCTGGAGGGCTGACGCGGAGAAGGGTTTCGTGTGAACAGCCGTTGCACACGAGTCAGTCGATCCTAAGCCCTAGGAGAAATCCGATGTTGATGGGGGCCGTCATAGCATGATGCGCTTTGTGCTGGCCCCCGTTGGGCGAAAGGGAATCCGGTTCCTATTCCGGAACCCGGCAGCGGAACCGATACAAGTCGGGCCCCTCTTTTAGAGATGCTCGTCGGGGTAACCCAAAAGGACCCGGAGACGCCGTCGGGAGATCGGGGAAGAGTTTTCTTTTCTGCATGAGCGTTCGAGTTCCCTGGAATCCTCTAGCAGGGAGATAGGGTTTGGAACGCGAAGAGCACCGCAGTTGCGGCGGTGTCCCGATCTTCCCCTCGGACCTTGAAAATCCGGGAGAGGGCCACGTGGAGGTGTCGCGCCGGTTCGTACCCATATCCGCAGCAGGTCTCCAAGGTGAAGAGCCTCTAGTCGATAGAATAATGTAGGTAAGGGAAGTCGGCAAATTGGATCCGTAACTTCGGGATAAGGATTGGCTCTGAGGATCGGGGCGTGTCGGGCTTGGTCGGGAAGTGGGTCAGCGCTAACGTGCCGGGCCTGGGCGAGGTGAGTGCCGTAGGGGTGCCGGTAAGTGCGGGCGTTTAGCGCGGGCGTGGTCTGCTCTCGCCGTTGGTCGGCCTCGTGCTGGCCGGCGGTGCAGGATGCGCGCGCCTGCGCGGCGTTCGCGCCCCGGTGCTTCAACCTGCGTGCAGGATCCGAGCTCGGTCCCGTGCCTTGGCCTCCCACGGATCTTCCTTGCTGCGAGGCCGCGTCCGCCTTAGCGTGCTCCTCCGGGGGCGCGCGGGTGCGCGGATTCTCTTCGGCCGCCATTCAACGATCAACTCAGAACTGGCACGGACTGGGGGAATCCGACTGTCTAATTAAAACAAAGCATTGCGATGGCCCTAGCGGGTGTTGACGCAATGTGATTTCTGCCCAGTGCTCTGAATGTCAACGTGAAGAAATTCAAGCAAGCGCGGGTAAACGGCGGGAGTAACTATGACTCTCTTAAGCCCGCTGATTTTCGCAGAGTGGAAGACCGCACCAGGGGCTTGGGGGGGTTACCAGCCCCCCCTCGCACTATCCCTTTTTTTTTTAGTTGGGGGCAGTATTCAGAGAAAAAGTGGTGGCCCTTCCGCTGAAGGTGCCACCCCAACTCCCCCAGCACCTAGCCGGCCAACCGGCCGTGCCGAAAATCTTGTAACTTTTGCAGCTGTATACGCCTGTAGTGAGTGCCACCGCAGCTTCACCACCAAGAACGGTCTCGGGGTCCATCGCCGCCGCCAACACCTTGCGGCCGCCAACGCGGAGATCGTCACGGAGAGGCATCGCGCGAGGTGGACGGAGGAAGAAGTCCTGTCGCTCGCCAAGGCGGAGGCCGAACTGTTCCTCGAGAGGGACGCCCGGTTCTTCTTTGTAAATCAAGAGCTCATCAGGATGTTCCCCGACCGAACGCTTGAGGCAATCAAGTGCCGACGGCGGCAAGCTGCCCACAAGCAGCTTGTCCGCCAATTCATGGAGGCGCTTGAGATCGGTCGGGGGGAAGAACCGGCGTCCCGCCGGGGAGCGGCGAGCCCGCTGCCTGACGCGGGCGAGGCCGCTGCGCCGCCCGTCGACGCAGCCGAGGACTTCGCGGCCGACACCACCGGGCCGCCGCCGGAGGGGCCGACTGACGCCGCCATCTGGGAGCATCTGGCGGGGCTACCCGCTTCCGCCCAGCGTTTCTCTGCCCTGGATCGTGTCATAGGTCTGGGGCGGGGCACGCCGCCCGATGTCATCCTGGGCATGCTCCCGGATGCCCTTGCGTCGGTCGGGTCCAGAGGGGAGAGATCGATCACCAGGACACAGCGGCCGCGCCAACCATCGAAGCGGCCGCCTGCCGCGCCGCCGACGCAGAAGCGCAAGCGGCGCCGCTGGGAGTACGCGAGAACGCAGGATGCCTTCCGACGGTCGCGTGCACGTTGCGTGCGCGGCCTCTTGGATGGCACCCTGCTCCAGCCGCCACCTGCCATCCCTGGTCTGCTGGACTTCTGGGCGGACCTCTTCACCAAGAAGCCCATCTCCACCGCGGGCTTCATTCGTGACCGCCTCCTCCCGCACTCGGAGCCTGTCGCTCCCGAGTGCCTATGGGGGCCGGTCACACATGAGGAGGTCGCCGCCGCGTTGCCGCCCAGGGGATCAGCAGCCGGGCCGGACGGCCTTACCCCAGCGGAGTTGCGGCGCCTGCCGCACGAAGTCCTGGTGAAAGTGATGAATCTCTTCCTTCTGGCCCGCGCCCTTCCGGAACGCCTGCTTCGCGCGCGAACGTCCCTTCTCCCGAAGACGGCTGCACCAACATCCCCCGCTGACTTTCGCCCCATTACGGTCTGCTCGGTGTTGGCGCGGACCTTTCACAAGGTTCTCGCGTCACGCCTGATGCGCGCATGTGCTGTGGACGAACGTCAGCGGGCATTCATCCCTCGGGATGGGATGTTGGAAAATACCTTCATCTTGGACACTGCTCTCACCGACGCAGTTCGCTCCTGCCGCTCTGTCTTTGTGGCATCGATCGACGTATCTAAGGCATTCGATTCGGTAGATCATGCTGCCCTTCGCCCCGTGCTGAAGGCGCATGGCCTGCCGGATTGTTTTGTCGAGTATGTCGAGCGGTGCTACGAGGGCAGCACGACAGTGATAGCGGACGGCGCCGGCGTGGGCGTGTCTGTGCAGCCAGCACGGGGCGTTCGCCAGGGCGATCCCCTCTCCCCCCTCCTGTTCAACTTTGCGGTGGACTACGTTTTAGGCCAACTGCCCTCCCACATCGGAGCTCGGATCCTCGGTCGCAGAGTCAACGCTGCGGCCTTTGCAGATGACGTCTTGCTGTTTGCAGCGACCCCGAGGGGCTTGCAGTCCCTCATCGACGCAGCTACCGCAGCCCTCGCCCACCTGGGGCTGCAGATCAACGCCCGGAAGTGTTTCACCCTCGCCTTAGTCGCGTCAGGGCGCGAGAAGAAGGTGAAGGTTGACAGCAATGTCACCTTCACAGCAGGCAATACCACCATGCCTGCCCTGCGTGTGGGTGAAACCTTCCGGTACCTGGGGCTGCAATTTTCCACGGCGGGTCGCTGTGTCTTCAATCCACGTCGCCACCTGGTGGAGCAGCTTGACGTCATCTCCCGAGCTCCGCTGAAGCCGCAACAGCGCCTCCACGCTCTCACCAACGTACTTCTCCCTGGCCTGTACCACGGGCTGGCCCTCAGCCGCACCCGGGTGGGTGCATTGAAGTCGGCCGACGTCACCATCCGGGCCGCCGTCAGGAGATGGTTCCGCCTTCCGGCGGACACCCCCCTGGGATACTTCCACGCTCCTGTTGCCCAGGGGGGCCTCGGCATTCCA
>NW_026048105.1:35000-42500 GCF_023864345.2 Schistocerca serialis cubense | reverse complement strand
CCTTAACCTAACCTACGTTGTACCTTAACCTAACCTACGTTGTGCCTTAACCTAACCTACGTTGTGCCTTAACCTAACCTACGTTGTGCCTTAACCTAACCTACGTTGTGCCTTAACCTAACCTACGTTGTGCCTTAACCTAACCTACGTTGTGCCTTAACCTAACCTACGTTGTGCCTTAACCTAACCTATGTTGTGCCTTAACCTAACCTATGTTGTGCCTTAACCTAACCTATGTTGTGCCTTAACCTAACCTATGTTGTGCCTTAACCTAACCTATGTTGTGCCTTAACCTAACCTATGTTGTGCCTTAACCTAACCTATGTTGTGCCTTAACCTAACCTATGTTGTGCCTTAACCTAACCTATGTTGTGCCTTAACCTAACCTATGTTGTGCCTTAACCTAACCTATGTTGTGCCTTAACCTAACCTATGTTGTGCCTTAACCTAACCTATGTTGTGCCTTAACCTAACCTATGTTGTGCCTTAACCTAACCTACGTTGTGCCTTAACATAACCTACGTTGTGCCTTAACCTAACCTACGTTGTGCCTTAACCTAACCTACGTTGTGCCTTAACCTAACCTACGTTGTGCCTTAACCTAACCTACGTTGTGCCTTAACCTAACCTACGTTGTGCCTTAACCTAACCTACGTTGTGCCTTAACCTAACCTACGTTGTGCCTTAACCTAACCTACGTTGTGCCTTAACCTAACCTACGTTGTGCCTTAACCTAACCTACGTTGTGCCTTAACCTAACCTATGTTGTGCCTTAACCTAACCTATGTTGTGCCTTAACCTAACCTATGTTGTGCCTTAACCTAACCTATGTTGTGCCTTAACCTAACCTATGTTGTGCCTTAACCTAACCTATGTTGTGCCTTAACCTAACCTATGTTGTGCCTTAACCTAACCTATGTTGTGCCTTAACCTAACCTATGTTGTGCCTTAACCTAACCTATGTTGTGCCTTAACCTAACCTATGTTGTGCCTTAACCTAACCTACGTTGTGCCTTAACCTAACCTACGTTGTGCCTTAACCTAACCCATATTGTACCTTAACCTAACCCATATTGTACCTTAACCTAACCCATATTGTACCTTAACCTAACCCATATTGTACCTTAACCTAACCCATATTGTACCTTAACGTAACCTAATTTGTGCCTTAACGTAACCTAATTTGTGCCTTAACGTAACCTAATTTGTGCCTTAACGTAACCTAATTTGTGCCTTAACGTAACCTAATTTGTGCCTTAACGTAACCTAATTTGTGCCTTAACGTAACCTAATTTGTGCCTTAACGTAACCTAATTTGTGCCTTAACGTAACCTAATTTGTGCCTTAACGTAACCTAATTTGTGCCTTAACGTAACCTAATTTGTGCCTTAACGTAACCTAATTTGTGCCTTAACGTAACCTAATTTGTGCCTTAACGTAACCTAATTTGTGCCTTAACGTAACCTAATTTGTGCCTTAACGTAACCTAATTTGTGCCTTAACGTAACCTAATTTGTGCCTTAACGTAACCTAATTTGTGCCTTAACGTAACCTAATTTGTGCCTTAACGTAACCCATGTTGTGCCTTAACGTAACCCATGTTGTGCCTTAACGTAACCCAATTTGTGCCTTAACGTAACCCATGTTGTGCCTTAACCTAACCTATATTGTGCCTCAACCTAACCTATATTGCGCCTTAACCTGACGCACGTTGTCGCTGAACCTGCTCTGTAATTGTTATGCAACTCGTTAAATTAGTGTAGTGTTGCCTAACCGCAACCCTCGCAATATAGTTCGCTATTCGCACTGCCCGGTCCCCTGTGTATCGCGTCATGTTAAACACCTTGCAGGTGTTGCTGACTTTCCACATGCTCCTGCTATACACTGTAATGTGGATAGCAGCAGGACGTACATGCCCCCCCCCCTTCCCCCCTGCCTTCGCAAGCTGGTCGTTGAGAAGTTTGCATGTTCAATGCCCTTCGCATGCCGACGTACTCAGCCTACGTTGTGGTACGGCCTGTCACCTGTCCGCCGATGTACGCAAAACCCACAAACTGTACTGCACATTGGTCCGTATGTACTGAATGATACATCGTGGCACATGTGTGACCGTACGACGACTGCGCCTAGCAACGGCAGACCATACAGTCCAAATATTGTGCACGCAGCTACGTGTCGTCTCCCTATAAGAGCTGGATTGCAGTGTGGTACGCCATTCAGACGTGTGGGAGGAACGGACGCCCTGGATGGCGATCAGCATGAGCAGTCTGTTGATGTAGTGGAGCGTGTATTCGGACGTAGTCGTCTCTTCTCACACACCGTGATAGCATGTTGCACCGCGTTCCACATCTGCGACATCCTGCAGAGGCCGGCTGACAGTCGTTCGCGCAATGGACACCGCATACGTACGGGGGCTACCTTCCACGTGTTCTCGAGGCGTGCACATGTTGTTGCGTCTATGTGGGCAGACGTAGTGTGTTGTGACACCTGACACAGGCATGCAATACTCGTTGCAAATGGCGATGGACGTCTACGTTTGCTGGTGACGTTACGCAAATGAACAACAGGTAACCCGTTGTGGTGCGGTTGTTCTCGCTAGAGGTGAATCAGTGTTGGCGACGATCGGTCGAGCTATTAACCGGTTGTTTCAGGGATACCCACCATGCCCACGAACGTGAAAGGGGACCCACCATGCCCACGAACGCGAAAGGGGATCTGGGTGTGAGGCGATACGCGGCGGTGGCTGGGTGGGACCGTCCCCGGCCGGTGAGGGGGGGCCGCCCGGCGTGCTGGCAGCGCGGTGCGTGGGCGCACGCGCTACAGCCGGCTGGTGGGGGCGGCCAGTGGCAGGCGCGCCGGCCGACGGACGCGGCAGGCGGCGCAGCTGCGCGCCGGCGCCCCCTGCTCGCGGCGCCTTGCGGCCAAAGTAGGTCCTCGCGGGCCCGGTGCGAAGCGCGGTGGCCATCTGCAGTGTGCTGGTCCGATTGAGGACTGTGTGCGCTGAGGATGCGCCGCCGCCCGGCGCTCGGCGCCGCGACGCCGTCTGCTGCTCGGTCGCCCCAGCGGTTCTCGCAGGTGGTTTGTATCGCAGCTGTGCGGACGTGTTGGCGCGTGCGCTGTGCTGGGAGAGTTCGCTTCGGCACCCAAGTGGGGCTTTTGTCCTTCTGTGGCGCTGGCGTTGGAGCTGCCGGTCACCGTAGGTGGCGCGTGTTGTCTCCCGCCGGCAATGCCACGACAGCACGCTCCCGGGCCTCTGTCGGCAGCGGCAAGCTCAGTTGGGAGCACGGGTGGTCGCACCTAAAGCGTCTACTCGCCTAACTCCGGGCGATTGCGCCTCTCTCGAACCCGACCAAGTACTTAGGACGGCGCTGCGCGCCGCCGGGACCTGAGAGGGTTTCGAGGTGTGTTGTGCAGGGGAGCTCAGCCTCCTCCTGTTTGCAGAATAATTGAGCGGACGCTTGCGTGTTCGCGCGGGCCCCCGGGACACACTCCCGGGCGGCCGGCTGCTCAGCTCTAGTTGACGCAGCTCCCTGGTTGATCCTGCCAGTAGTCATATGCTTGTCTCAAAGATTAAGCCATGCATGTCTCAGTACAAGCCGCATTAAGGTGAAACCGCGAATGGCTCATTAAATCAGTTATGGTTCCTTAGATCGTACCCACGTTACTTGGATAACTGTGGTAATTCTAGAGCTAATACATGCAAACAGAGTCCCGACCAGAGATGGAAGGGACGCTTTTATTAGATCAAAACCAATCGGTCGGCTCGTCCGGTCCGTTTGCCTTGGTGACTCTGAATAACTTTGGGCTGATCGCACGGTCCTCGTACCGGCGACGCATCTTTCAAATGTCTGCCTTATCAACTGTCGATGGTAGGTTCTGCGCCTACCATGGTTGTAACGGGTAACGGGGAATCAGGGTTCGATTCCGGAGAGGGAGCCTGAGAAACGGCTACCACATCCAAGGAAGGCAGCAGGCGCGCAAATTACCCACTCCCGGCACGGGGAGGTAGTGACGAAAAATAACGATACGGGACTCATCCGAGGCCCCGTAATCGGAATGAGTACACTTTAAATCCTTTAACGAGTATCTATTGGAGGGCAAGTCTGGTGCCAGCAGCCGCGGTAATTCCAGCTCCAATAGCGTATATTAAAGTTGTTGCGGTTAAAAAGCTCGTAGTTGGATTTGTGTCCCACGCTGTTGGTTCACCGCCCGTCGGTGTTTAACTGGCATGTATCGTGGGACGTCCTGCCGGTGGGGCGAGCCGAAGGCGTGCGACCGCCTCGTGCGTGCTCGTGCGTCCCGAGGCGGACCCCGTTGAAATCCTACCAGGGTGCTCTTTATTGAGTGTCTCGGTGGGCCGGCACGTTTACTTTGAACAAATTAGAGTGCTTAAAGCAGGCAAGCCCGCCTGAATACTGTGTGCATGGAATAATGGAATAGGACCTCGGTTCTATTTTGTTGGTTTTCGGAACCCGAGGTAATGATTAATAGGGACAGGCGGGGGCATTCGTATTGCGACGTTAGAGGTGAAATTCTTGGATCGTCGCAAGACGAACAGAAGCGAAAGCATTTGCCAAGTATGTTTTCATTAATCAAGAACGAAAGTTAGAGGTTCGAAGGCGATCAGATACCGCCCTAGTTCTAACCATAAACGATGCCAGCCAGCGATCCGCCGCAGTTCCTCCGATGACTCGGCGGGCAGCCTCCGGGAAACCAAAGCTTTTGGGTTCCGGGGGAAGTATGGTTGCAAAGCTGAAACTTAAAGGAATTGACGGAAGGGCACCACCAGGAGTGGAGCCTGCGGCTTAATTTGACTCAACACGGGAAACCTCACCAGGCCCGGACACCGGAAGGATTGACAGATTGATAGCTCTTTCTTGATTCGGTGGGTGGTGGTGCATGGCCGTTCTTAGTTGGTGGAGCGATTTGTCTGGTTAATTCCGATAACGAACGAGACTCTAGCCTGCTAACTAGTCGCGTGACATCCTTCGTGCTGTCAGCGATTACTTTTCTTCTTAGAGGGACAGGCGGCTTCTAGCCGCACGAGATTGAGCAATAACAGGTCTGTGATGCCCTTAGATGTTCTGGGCCGCACGCGCGCTACACTGAAGGAATCAGCGTGTCTTCCTAGGCCGAAAGGTCGGGGTAACCCGCTGAACCTCCTTCGTGCTAGGGATTGGGGCTTGCAATTGTTCCCCATGAACGAGGAATTCCCAGTAAGCGCGAGTCATAAGCTCGCGTTGATTACGTCCCTGCCCTTTGTACACACCGCCCGTCGCTACTACCGATTGAATGATTTAGTGAGGTCTTCGGACTGGTACGCGGCATTGACTCTGTCGTTGCCGATGCTACCGGAAAGATGACCAAACTTGATCATTTAGAGGAAGTAAAAGTCGTAACAAGGTTTCCGTAGGTGAACCTGCGGAAGGATCATTACCGACTAGACTGCATGTCTTTCGATGTGCGTGTCGTGTCGCGCAACACGCAGCTACCTGTACGGCTCGCAGTAGCCGTGCGCCGCGTGCGGAACCACGCGTTCGTCTCAAAACTAACGGCAATGTTGTGTGGTACGAGCGCTGAAGCGCTGGAGCGGCTGGCCTGCGGCACCTGGCGCCTGGCGCCGGTTTTGAATGACTTTCGCCCGACTGCCTGTCCGCTCCGGTGTGGAGCCGTACGACGCCCATCGGCCGTGAGGCCGTTGGACACTGAACGCTGGAACAGGGCCGCCACACGCCTCAGTCCCGCCTATGCAACTGTCTCGAAAGAGATGGTGGAAACTATGAAAAGATCACCCAGGACGGTGGATCACTCGGCTCGTGGGTCGATGAAGAACGCAGCAAATTGCGCGTCGACATGTGAACTGCAGGACACATGAACATCGACGTTTCGAACGCACATTGCGGTCCATGGATTCCGTTCCCGGGCCACGTCTGGCTGAGGGTCGGCTACGTATACTGAAGCGCGCGGCGTTTGCCCCGCTTCGCAGACCTGGGAGTGTCGTGGCCGCCTGTGGGGCCGGCCGCGTCTCCTTAAACGTGCGATGCGCGCCCGTCGCCTGGCGGTTCGCATACCGGTACTTAATCGGTAGCGTGCACAGCCGGCTGGCGGTGTGGCGTGCGACACCTCGTACAACGACCTCAGAGCAGGCGAGACTACCCGCTGAATTTAAGCATATTACTAAGCGGAGGAAAAGAAACTAACAAGGATTCCCCCAGTAGCGGCGAGCGAACAGGGAAGAGTCCAGCACCGAACCCCGCAGGCTGCCGCCTGTCGTGGCATGTGGTGTTTGGGAGGGTCCACTACCCCGACGCCTCGCGCCGAGCCCAAGTCCAACTTGAATGAGGCCACGGCCCGTAGAGGGTGCCAGGCCCGTAGCGGCCGGTGCGAGCGTCGGCGGGACCTCTCCTTCGAGTCGGGTTGCTTGAGAGTGCAGCTCCAAGTGGGTGGTAAACTCCATCTGAGACTAAATATGACCACGAGACCGATAGCGAACAAGTACCGTGAGGGAAAGTTGAAAAGAACTTTGAAGAGAGAGTTCAAAAGTACGTGAAACCGTTCTGGGGTAAACGTGAGAAGTCCGAAAGGTCGAACGGGTGAGATTCACGCCCATCCGGCCACTGGCCTCCGCCCTCGGCAGATGGGGCCGGCCGCCCGCGCGGAGCAATTCGCGGCGGGGTCGTGTCCGGTTGCCTTTCCACTCGCCGCGGGGCGGGGCCGTTCCGGTGTGCGGTGGGCCGCACTTCTCCCCTAGTAGGACGTCGCGACCCGCTGGGTGCCGGCCTACGGCCCGGGTGCGCAGCCTGTCCTTCCGCGGGCCTCGGTTCGCGTCTGTTGGGCAGAGCCCCGGTGTCCTGGCTGGCTGCCCGGCGGTATATCTGGAGGAGTCGATTCGCCCCTTTGGGCGCTCGGGCTCCCGGCAAGCGCGCGCGGTTCTTCCCGGATGACGGACCTACCTGGCCCGGCCCCGGACCCGCGCCGCTGTTGGCTCGGGATGCTCTCGGGCGGAATAATCGCTCCCGTCAGCGGCGCTTCAGCTTTGGACAATTTCACGACCCGTCTTGAAACACGGACCAAGGAGTCTAACATGTGCGCGAGTCATTGGGCTGTACGAAACCTAAAGGCGTAATGAAAGTGAAGGTCTCGCCTTGCGCGGGCCGAGGGAGGATGGGGCTTCCCCGCCCTTCACGGGGCGGCGGCCTCCGCACTCCCGGGGCGTCTCGTCCTCATTGCGAGGTGAGGCGCACCTAGAGCGTACACGTTGGGACCCGAAAGATGGTGAACTATGCCTGGCCAGGACGAAGTCAGGGGAAACCCTGATGGAGGTCCGTAGCGATTCTGACGTGCAAATCGATCGTCGGAGCTGGGTATAGGGGCGAAAGACTAATCGAACCATCTAGTAGCTGGTTCCCTCCGAAGTTTCCCTCAGGATAGCTGGTGCTCGTACGAGTCTCATCCGGTAAAGCGAATGATTAGAGGCCTTGGGGCCGAAACGACCTCAAC
>NW_026048105.1:25000-30000 GCF_023864345.2 Schistocerca serialis cubense | reverse complement strand
CGAACCTGCCGCCCCCTCCCCCCCCAAAATACACCTTTCCCTACAACGTGTACCTTAACCTAAGCTATATTGTACCTTAACCTAAGCGATATTGTACCTTAACCTAAGGTATATCGTACCTTAACCTAACCTACATTGCGCCTTCACCTAACCTACGTTGTACCTTAACCTAACCTACGTTGTACCTTAACCTAACCTACGTTGTACCTTAACCTAACCTACGTTGTACCTTAACCTAACCTACGTTGTACCTTAACCTAACCTACGTTGTACCTTAACCTAACCTAC
Organism: Schistocerca serialis cubense; assembly: GCF_023864345.2. Taxonomy (NCBI): domain Eukaryota; kingdom Metazoa; phylum Arthropoda; class Insecta; order Orthoptera; family Acrididae; genus Schistocerca; species Schistocerca serialis. The sequence goes on along the minus strand of NW_026048105.1, from coordinate 29,712 downwards.
GTTGTACCTTAACCTAACCTACGTTGTACCTTAACCTAACCTACGTTGTGCCTTAACCTAACCTACGTTGTGCCTTAACCTAACCTACGTTGTGCCTTAACCTAACCTACGTTGTGCCTTAACCTAACCTACGTTGTGCCTTAACCTAACCTACGTTGTGCCTTAACCTAACCTACGTTGTGCCTTAACCTAACCTACGTTGTGCCTTAACCTAACCTATGTTGTGCCTTAACCTAACCTATGTTGTGCCTTAACCTAACCTATGTTGTGCCTTAACCTAACCTATGTTGTGCCTTAACCTAACCTATGTTGTGCCTTAACCTAACCTATGTTGTGCCTTAACCTAACCTATGTTGTGCCTTAACCTAACCTATGTTGTGCCTTAACCTAACCTATGTTGTGCCTTAACCTAACCTATGTTGTGCCTTAACCTAACCTATGTTGTGCCTTAACCTAACCTACGTTGTGCCTTAACCTAACCTACGTTGTGCCTTAACCTAACCTACGTTGTGCCTTAACCTAACCTACGTTGTGCCTTAACCTAACCTACGTTGTGCCTTAACCTAACCTACGTTGTGCCTTAACCTAACCTACGTTGTGCCTTAACCTAACCTACGTTGTGCCTTAACCTAACCTACGTTGTGCCTTAACCTAACCTACGTTGTGCCTTAACCTAACCTACGTTGTGCCTTAACCTAACCTACGTTGTGCCTTAACCTAACCTACGTTGTGCCTTAACCTAACCTACGTTGTGCCTTAACCTAACCTATGTTGTGCCTTAACCTAACCTATGTTGTGCCTTAACCTAACCTATGTTGTGCCTTAACCTAACCTATGTTGTGCCTTAACCTAACCTATGTTGTGCCTTAACCTAACCTATGTTGTGCCTTAACCTAACCTATGTTGTGCCTTAACCTAACCTATGTTGTGCCTTAACCTAACCTATGTTGTGCCTTAACCTAACCTATGTTGTGCCTTAACCTAACCTATGTTGTGCCTTAACCTAACCTACGTTGTGCCTTAACCTAACCTACGTTGTGCCTTAACCTAACCCATATTGTACCTTAACCTAACCCATATTGTACCTTAACCTAACCCATATTGTACCTTAACCTAACCCATATTGTACCTTAACCTAACCCATATTGTACCTTAACGTAACCTAATTTGTGCCTTAACGTAACCTAATTTGTGCCTTAACGTAACCTAATTTGTGCCTTAACGTAACCTAATTTGTGCCTTAACGTAACCTAATTTGTGCCTTAACGTAACCTAATTTGTGCCTTAACGTAACCTAATTTGTGCCTTAACGTAACCTAATTTGTGCCTTAACGTAACCTAATTTGTGCCTTAACGTAACCTAATTTGTGCCTTAACGTAACCTAATTTGTGCCTTAACGTAACCTAATTTGTGCCTTAACGTAACCTAATTTGTGCCTTAACGTAACCTAATTTGTGCCTTAACGTAACCTAATTTGTGCCTTAACGTAACCTAATTTGTGCCTTAACGTAACCTAATTTGTGCCTTAACGTAACCCATGTTGTGCCTTAACGTAACCCATGTTGTGCCTTAACGTAACCCAATTTGTGCCTTAACGTAACCCATGTTGTGCCTTAACCTAACCTATATTGTGCCTCAACCTAACCTATATTGCGCCTTAACCTGACGCACGTTGTCGCTGAACCTGCTCTGTAATTGTTATGCAACTCGTTAAATTAGTGTAGTGTTGCCTAACCGCAACCCTCGCAATATAGTTCGCTATTCGCACTGCCCGGTCCCCTGTGTATCGCGTCATGTTAAACACCTTGCAGGTGTTGCTGACTTTCCACATGCTCCTGCTATACACTGTAATGTGGATAGCAGCAGGACGTACATGCCCCCCCCCCTTCCCCCCTGCCTTCGCAAGCTGGTCGTTGAGAAGTTTGCATGTTCAATGCCCTTCGCATGCCGACGTACTCAGCCTACGTTGTGGTACGGCCTGTCACCTGTCCGCCGATGTACGCAAAACCCACAAACTGTACTGCACATTGGTCCGTATGTACTGAATGATACATCGTGGCACATGTGTGACCGTACGACGACTGCGCCTAGCAACGGCAGACCATACAGTCCAAATATTGTGCACGCAGCTACGTGTCGTCTCCCTATAAGAGCTGGATTGCAGTGTGGTACGCCATTCAGACGTGTGGGAGGAACGGACGCCCTGGATGGCGATCAGCATGAGCAGTCTGTTGATGTAGTGGAGCGTGTATTCGGACGTAGTCGTCTCTTCTCACACACCGTGATAGCATGTTGCACCGCGTTCCACATCTGCGACATCCTGCAGAGGCCGGCTGACAGTCGTTCGCGCAATGGACACCGCATACGTACGGGGGCTACCTTCCACGTGTTCTCGAGGCGTGCACATGTTGTTGCGTCTATGTGGGCAGACGTAGTGTGTTGTGACACCTGACACAGGCATGCAATACTCGTTGCAAATGGCGATGGACGTCTACGTTTGCTGGTGACGTTACGCAAATGAACAACAGGTAACCCGTTGTGGTGCGGTTGTTCTCGCTAGAGGTGAATCAGTGTTGGCGACGATCGGTCGAGCTATTAACCGGTTGTTTCAGGGATACCCACCATGCCCACGAACGTGAAAGGGGACCCACCATGCCCACGAACGCGAAAGGGGATCTGGGTGTGAGGCGATACGCGGCGGTGGCTGGGTGGGACCGTCCCCGGCCGGTGAGGGGGGGCCGCCCGGCGTGCTGGCAGCGCGGTGCGTGGGCGCACGCGCTACAGCCGGCTGGTGGGGGCGGCCAGTGGCAGGCGCGCCGGCCGACGGACGCGGCAGGCGGCGCAGCTGCGCGCCGGCGCCCCCTGCTCGCGGCGCCTTGCGGCCAAAGTAGGTCCTCGCGGGCCCGGTGCGAAGCGCGGTGGCCATCTGCAGTGTGCTGGTCCGATTGAGGACTGTGTGCGCTGAGGATGCGCCGCCGCCCGGCGCTCGGCGCCGCGACGCCGTCTGCTGCTCGGTCGCCCCAGCGGTTCTCGCAGGTGGTTTGTATCGCAGCTGTGCGGACGTGTTGGCGCGTGCGCTGTGCTGGGAGAGTTCGCTTCGGCACCCAAGTGGGGCTTTTGTCCTTCTGTGGCGCTGGCGTTGGAGCTGCCGGTCACCGTAGGTGGCGCGTGTTGTCTCCCGCCGGCAATGCCACGACAGCACGCTCCCGGGCCTCTGTCGGCAGCGGCAAGCTCAGTTGGGAGCACGGGTGGTCGCACCTAAAGCGTCTACTCGCCTAACTCCGGGCGATTGCGCCTCTCTCGAACCCGACCAAGTACTTAGGACGGCGCTGCGCGCCGCCGGGACCTGAGAGGGTTTCGAGGTGTGTTGTGCAGGGGAGCTCAGCCTCCTCCTGTTTGCAGAATAATTGAGCGGACGCTTGCGTGTTCGCGCGGGCCCCCGGGACACACTCCCGGGCGGCCGGCTGCTCAGCTCTAGTTGACGCAGCTCCCTGGTTGATCCTGCCAGTAGTCATATGCTTGTCTCAAAGATTAAGCCATGCATGTCTCAGTACAAGCCGCATTAAGGTGAAACCGCGAATGGCTCATTAAATCAGTTATGGTTCCTTAGATCGTACCCACGTTACTTGGATAACTGTGGTAATTCTAGAGCTAATACATGCAAACAGAGTCCCGACCAGAGATGGAAGGGACGCTTTTATTAGATCAAAACCAATCGGTCGGCTCGTCCGGTCCGTTTGCCTTGGTGACTCTGAATAACTTTGGGCTGATCGCACGGTCCTCGTACCGGCGACGCATCTTTCAAATGTCTGCCTTATCAACTGTCGATGGTAGGTTCTGCGCCTACCATGGTTGTAACGGGTAACGGGGAATCAGGGTTCGATTCCGGAGAGGGAGCCTGAGAAACGGCTACCACATCCAAGGAAGGCAGCAGGCGCGCAAATTACCCACTCCCGGCACGGGGAGGTAGTGACGAAAAATAACGATACAGGACTCATCCGAGGCCCCGTAATCGGAATGAGTACACTTTAAATCCTTTAACGAGTATCTATTGGAGGGCAAGTCTGGTGCCAGCAGCCGCGGTAATTCCAGCTCCAATAGCGTATATTAAAGTTGTTGCGGTTAAAAAGCTCGTAGTTGGATTTGTGTCCCACGCTGTTGGTTCACCGCCCGTCGGTGTTTAACTGGCATGTATCGTGGGACGTCCTGCCGGTGGGGCGAGCCGAAGGCGTGCGACCGCCTCGTGCGTGCTCGTGCGTCCCGAGGCGGACCCCGTTGAAATCCTACCAGGGTGCTCTTTATTGAGTGTCTCGGTGGGCCGGCACGTTTACTTTGAACAAATTAGAGTGCTTAAAGCAGGCAAGCCCGCCTGAATACTGTGTGCATGGAATAATGGAATAGGACCTCGGTTCTATTTTGTTGGTTTTCGGAACCCGAGGTAATGATTAATAGGGACAGGCGGGGGCATTCGTATTGCGACGTTAGAGGTGAAATTCTTGGATCGTCGCAAGACGAACAGAAGCGAAAGCATTTGCCAAGTATGTTTTCATTAATCAAGAACGAAAGTTAGAGGTTCGAAGGCGATCAGATACCGCCCTAGTTCTAACCATAAACGATGCCAGCCAGCGATCCGCCGCAGTTCCTCCGATGACTCGGCGGGCAGCCTCCGGGAAACCAAAGCTTTTGGGTTCCGGGGGAAGTATGGTTGCAA
>NW_026048105.1:12500-17500 GCF_023864345.2 Schistocerca serialis cubense | reverse complement strand
GAATATCCCACCCTTCCGACATCCGCCATTGCTCAGCTAAGCCACGAACACCCACACATGTCCTACACAGGGGTGCACCCAACATCACAATACTGCCTCCTGTCACAGTACACAAACAATGGCAGGAATGAAAGACACAGATCTGCCACAACCTTGGAATCGGAGCGCCGCCTGTCATGAGCCACAAGTGCATCCTGACGTGACAAATCGGATGATCCCGCAGGCATGCACTTACGATAATCACTATCAACGAACCTGCCGCCCCCTCCCCCCCCAAAATACACCTTTCCCTACAACGTGTACCTTAACCTAAGCTATATTGTACCTTAACCTAAGCGATATTGTACCTTAACCTAAGGTATATCGTACCTTAACCTAACCTACATTGCGCCTTCACCTAACCTACGTTGTACCTTAACCTAACCTACGTTGTACCTTAACCTAACCTACGTTGTACCTTAACCTAACCTACGTTGTACCTTAACCTAACCTACGTTGTACCTTAACCTAACCTACGTTGTACCTTAACCTAACCTACGTTGTACCTTAACCTAACCTACGTTGTACCTTAACCTAACCTACGTTGTACCTTAACCTAACCTACGTTGTGCCTTAACCTAACCTACGTTGTGCCTTAACCTAACCTACGTTGTGCCTTAACCTAACCTACGTTGTGCCTTAACCTAACCTACGTTGTGCCTTAACCTAACCTACGTTGTGCCTTAACCTAACCTACGTTGTGCCTTAACCTAACCTATGTTGTGCCTTAACCTAACCTATGTTGTGCCTTAACCTAACCTATGTTGTGCCTTAACCTAACCTATGTTGTGCCTTAACCTAACCTATGTTGTGCCTTAACCTAACCTATGTTGTGCCTTAACCTAACCTATGTTGTGCCTTAACCTAACCTATGTTGTGCCTTAACCTAACCTATGTTGTGCCTTAACCTAACCTATGTTGTGCCTTAACCTAACCTATGTTGTGCCTTAACCTAACCTATGTTGTGCCTTAACCTAACCTATGTTGTGCCTTAACCTAACCTACGTTGTGCCTTAACCTAACCTACGTTGTGCCTTAACCTAACCTACGTTGTGCCTTAACCTAACCTACATTGTGCCTTAACCTAACCTACGTTGTGCCTTAACCTAACCTACGTTGTGCCTTAACCTAACCTACGTTGTGCCTTAACCTAACCTACGTTGTGCCTTAACCTAACCTACGTTGTGCCTTAACCTAACCTACGTTGTGCCTTAACCTAACCTACGTTGTGCCTTAACCTAACCTACGTTGTGCCTTAACCTAACCTATGTTGTGCCTTAACCTAACCTATGTTGTGCCTTAACCTAACCTATGTTGTGCCTTAACCTAACCTATGTTGTGCCTTAACCTAACCTATGTTGTGCCTTAACCTAACCTATGTTGTGCCTTAACCTAACCTATGTTGTGCCTTAACCTAACCTATGTTGTGCCTTAACCTAACCTATGTTGTGCCTTAACCTAACCTATGTTGTGCCTTAACCTAACCTATGTTGTGCCTTAACCTAACCTACGTTGTGCCTTAACCTAACCTACGTTGTGCCTTAACCTAACCCATATTGTACCTTAACCTAACCCATATTGTACCTTAACCTAACCCATATTGTACCTTAACCTAACCCATATTGTACCTTAACCTAACCCATATTGTACCTTAACGTAACCTAATTTGTGCCTTAACGTAACCTAATTTGTGCCTTAACGTAACCTAATTTGTGCCTTAACGTAACCTAATTTGTGCCTTAACGTAACCTAATTTGTGCCTTAACGTAACCTAATTTGTGCCTTAACGTAACCTAATTTGTGCCTTAACGTAACCTAATTTGTGCCTTAACGTAACCTAATTTGTGCCTTAACGTAACCTAATTTGTGCCTTAACGCAACCTAATTTGTGCCTTAACGTAACCTAATTTGTGCCTTAACGTAACCTAATTTGTGCCTTAACGTAACCTAATTTGTGCCTTAACGTAACCTAATTTGTGCCTTAACGTAACCTAATTTGTGCCTTAACGTAACCTAATTTGTGCCTTAACGTAACCCATGTTGTGCCTTAACGTAACCCATGTTGTGCCTTAACGTAACCCAATTTGTGCCTTAACGTAACCCATGTTGTGCCTTAACCTAACCTATATTGTGCCTCAACCTAACCTATATTGCGCCTTAACCTGACGCACGTTGTCGCTGAACCTGCTCTGTAATTGTTATGCAACTCGTTAAATTAGTGTAGTGTTGCCTAACCGCAACCCTCGCAATATAGTTCGCTATTCGCACTGCCCGGTCCCCTGTGTATCGCGTCATGTTAAACACCTTGCAGGTGTTGCTGACTTTCCACATGCTCCTGCTATACACTGTAATGTGGATAGCAGCAGGACGTACATGCCCCCCCCCCTTCCCCCCTGCCTTCGCAAGCTGGTCGTTGAGAAGTTTGCATGTTCAATGCCCTTCGCATGCCGACGTACTCAGCCTACGTTGTGGTACGGCCTGTCACCTGTCCGCCGATGTACGCAAAACCCACAAACTGTACTGCACATTGGTCCGTATGTACTGAATGATACATCGTGGCACATGTGTGACCGTACGACGACTGCGCCTAGCAACGGCAGACCATACAGTCCAAATATTGTGCACGCAGCTACGTGTCGTCTCCCTATAAGAGCTGGATTGCAGTGTGGTACGCCATTCAGACGTGTGGGAGGAACGGACGCCCTGGATGGCGATCAGCATGAGCAGTCTGTTGATGTAGTGGAGCGTGTATTCGGACGTAGTCGTCTCTTCTCACACACCGTGATAGCATGTTGCACCGCGTTCCACATCTGCGACATCCTGCAGAGGCCGGCTGACAGTCGTTCGCGCAATGGACACCGCATACGTACGGGGGCTACCTTCCACGTGTTCTCGAGGCGTGCACATGTTGTTGCGTCTATGTGGGCAGACGTAGTGTGTTGTGACACCTGACACAGGCATGCAATACTCGTTGCAAATGGCGATGGACGTCTACGTTTGCTGGTGACGTTACGCAAATGAACAACAGGTAACCCGTTGTGGTGCGGTTGTTCTCGCTAGAGGTGAATCAGTGTTGGCGACGATCGGTCGAGCTATTAACCGGTTGTTTCAGGGATACCCACCATGCCCACGAACGTGAAAGGGGACCCACCATGCCCACGAACGCGAAAGGGGATCTGGGTGTGAGGCGATACGCGGCGGTGGCTGGGTGGGACCGTCCCCGGCCGGTGAGGGGGGGCCGCCCGGCGTGCTGGCAGCGCGGTGCGTGGGCGCACGCGCTACAGCCGGCTGGTGGGGGCGGCCAGTGGCAGGCGCGCCGGCCGACGGACGCGGCAGGCGGCGCAGCTGCGCGCCGGCGCCCCCTGCTCGCGGCGCCTTGCGGCCAAAGTAGGTCCTCGCGGGCCCGGTGCGAAGCGCGGTGGCCATCTGCAGTGTGCTGGTCCGATTGAGGACTGTGTGCGCTGAGGATGCGCCGCCGCCCGGCGCTCGGCGCCGCGACGCCGTCTGCTGCTCGGTCGCCCCAGCGGTTCTCGCAGGTGGTTTGTATCGCAGCTGTGCGGACGTGTTGGCGCGTGCGCTGTGCTGGGAGAGTTCGCTTCGGCACCCAAGTGGGGCTTTTGTCCTTCTGTGGCGCTGGCGTTGGAGCTGCCGGTCACCGTAGGTGGCGCGTGTTGTCTCCCGCCGGCAATGCCACGACAGCACGCTCCCGGGCCTCTGTCGGCAGCGGCAAGCTCAGTTGGGAGCACGGGTGGTCGCACCTAAAGCGTCTACTCGCCTAACTCCGGGCGATTGCGCCTCTCTCGAACCCGACCAAGTACTTAGGACGGCGCTGCGCGCCGCCGGGACCTGAGAGGGTTTCGAGGTGTGTTGTGCAGGGGAGCTCAGCCTCCTCCTGTTTGCAGAATAATTGAGCGGACGCTTGCGTGTTCGCGCGGGCCCCCGGGACACACTCCCGGGCGGCCGGCTGCTCAGCTCTAGTTGACGCAGCTCCCTGGTTGATCCTGCCAGTAGTCATATGCTTGTCTCAAAGATTAAGCCATGCATGTCTCAGTACAAGCCGCATTAAGGTGAAACCGCGAATGGCTCATTAAATCAGTTATGGTTCCTTAGATCGTACCCACGTTACTTGGATAACTGTGGTAATTCTAGAGCTAATACATGCAAACAGAGTCCCGACCAGAGATGGAAGGGACGCTTTTATTAGATCAAAACCAATCGGTCGGCTCGTCCGGTCCGTTTGCCTTGGTGACTCTGAATAACTTTGGGCTGATCGCACGGTCCTCGTACCGGCGACGCATCTTTCAAATGTCTGCCTTATCAACTGTCGATGGTAGGTTCTGCGCCTACCATGGTTGTAACGGGTAACGGGGAATCAGGGTTCGATTCCGGAGAGGGAGCCTGAGAAACGGCTACCACATCCAAGGAAGGCAGCAGGCGCGCAAATTACCCACTCCCGGCACGGGGAGGTAGTGACGAAAAATAACGATACGGGACTCATCCGAGGCCCCGTAATCGGAATGAGTACACTTTAAATCCTTTAACGAGTATCTATTGGAGGGCAAGTCTGGTGCCAGCAGCCGCGGTAATTCCAGCTCCAATAGCGTATATTAAAGTTGTTGCGGTTAAAAAGCTCGTAGTTGGATTTGTGTCCCACGCTGTTGGTTCACCGCCCGTCGGTGTTTAACTGGCATGTATCGTGGGACGTCCTGCCGGTGGGGCGAGCCGAAGGCGTGCGACCGCCTCGTGCGTGCTCGTGCGTCCCGAGGCGGACCCCGTTGAAATCCTACCAGGGTGCTCTTTATTGAGTGTCTCGGTGGGCCGGCACGTTTACTTTGAACAAATTAGAGTGCTTAAAGCAGGCAAGCCCGCCTGAATACTGTGTGCATGGAATAATGGAATAGGACCTCGGTTCTATTTTGTTGGTTTTCGGAACCCGAGGTAATGATTAATAGGGACAGGCG
>NW_026048105.1:0-2500 GCF_023864345.2 Schistocerca serialis cubense | reverse complement strand
TTGTGCCTTAACCTAACCTACGTTGTGCCTTAACCTAACCTACGTTGTGCCTTAACCTAACCTACGTTGTGCCTTAACCTAACCTACGTTGTGCCTTAACCTAACCTACGTTGTGCCTTAACCTAACCTACGTTGTGCCTTAACCTAACCTACGTTGTGCCTTAACCTAACCTACGTTGTGCCTTAACCTAACCTACGTTGTGCCTTAACCTAACCTACGTTGTGCCTTAACCTAACCTACGTTGTGCCTTAACCTAACCTACGTTGTGCCTTAACCTAACCTACGTTGTGCCTTAACCTAACCTATGTTGTGCCTTAACCTAACCTATGTTGTGCCTTAACCTAACCTATGTTGTGCCTTAACCTAACCTATGTTGTGCCTTAACCTAACCTATGTTGTGCCTTAACCTAACCTATGTTGTGCCTTAACCTAACCTATGTTGTGCCTTAACCTAACCTATGTTGTGCCTTAACCTAACCTATGTTGTGCCTTAACCTAACCTATGTTGTGCCTTAACCTAACCTATGTTGTGCCTTAACCTAACCTATGTTGTGCCTTAACCTAACCTACGTTGTGCCTTAACCTAACCTACGTTGTGCCTTAACCTAACCCATATTGTACCTTAACCTAACCCATATTGTACCTTAACCTAACCCATATTGTACCTTAACCTAACCCATATTGTACCTTAACCTAACCCATATTGTACCTTAACGTAACCTAATTTGTGCCTTAACGTAACCTAATTTGTGCCTTAACGTAACCTAATTTGTGCCTTAACGTAACCTAATTTGTGCCTTAACGTAACCTAATTTGTGCCTTAACGTAACCTAATTTGTGCCTTAACGTAACCTAATTTGTGCCTTAACGTAACCTAATTTGTGCCTTAACGTAACCTAATTTGTGCCTTAACGTAACCTAATTTGTGCCTTAACGTAACCTAATTTGTGCCTTAACGTAACCTAATTTGTGCCTTAACGTAACCTAATTTGTGCCTTAACGTAACCTAATTTGTGCCTTAACGTAACCTAATTTGTGCCTTAACGTAACCTAATTTGTGCCTTAACGTAACCTAATTTGTGCCTTAACGTAACCCATGTTGTGCCTTAACGTAACCCATGTTGTGCCTTAACGTAACCCAATTTGTGCCTTAACGTAACCCAATTTGTGCCTTAACGTAACCCATGTTGTGCCTTAACCTAACCTATATTGTGCCTCAACCTAACCTATATTGCGCCTTAACCTGACGCACGTTGTCGCTGAACCTGCTCTGTAATTGTTATGCAACTCGTTAAATTAGTGTAGTGTTGCCTAACCGCAACCCTCGCAATATAGTTCGCTATTCGCACTGCCCGGTCCCCTGTGTATCGCGTCATGTTAAACACCTTGCAGGTGTTGCTGACTTTCCACATGCTCCTGCTATACACTGTAATGTGGATAGCAGCAGGACGTACATGCCCCCCCCCCTTCCCCCCTGCCTTCGCAAGCTGGTCGTTGAGAAGTTTGCATGTTCAATGCCCTTCGCATGCCGACGTACTCAGCCTACGTTGTGGTACGGCCTGTCACCTGTCCGCCGATGTACGCAAAACCCACAAACTGTACTGCACATTGGTCCGTATGTACTGAATGATACATCGTGGCACATGTGTGACCGTACGACGACTGCGCCTAGCAACGGCAGACCATACAGTCCAAATATTGTGCACGCAGCTACGTGTCGTCTCCCTATAAGAGCTGGATTGCAGTGTGGTACGCCATTCAGACGTGTGGGAGGAACGGACGCCCTGGATGGCGATCAGCATGAGCAGTCTGTTGATGTAGTGGAGCGTGTATTCGGACGTAGTCGTCTCTTCTCACACACCGTGATAGCATGTTGCACCGCGTTCCACATCTGCGACATCCTGCAGAGGCCGGCTGACAGTCGTTCGCGCAATGGACACCGCATACGTACGGGGGCTACCTTCCACGTGTTCTCGAGGCGTGCACATGTTGTTGCGTCTATGTGGGCAGACGTAGTGTGTTGTGACACCTGACACAGGCATGCAATACTCGTTGCAAATGGCGATGGACGTCTACGTTTGCTGGTGACGTTACGCAAATGAACAACAGGTAACCCGTTGTGGTGCGGTTGTTCTCGCTAGAGGTGAATCAGTGTTGGCGACGATCGGTCGAGCTATTAACCGGTTGTTTCAGGGATACCCACCATGCCCACGAACGTGAAAGGGGACCCACCATGCCCACGAACGCGAAAGGGGATCTGGGTGTGAGGCGATACGCGGCGGTGGCTGGGTGGGACCGTCCCCGGCCGGTGAGGGGGGGCCGCCCGGCGTGCTGGCAGCGCGGTGCGTGGGCGCACGCGCTACAGCCGGCTGGTGGGGGCGGCCAGTGGCAGGCGCGCCGGCCGACGGACGCGGCAGGCGGCGCAGCTGCGCGCCGGCGCCCCCTGCTCGCGGCGCCTTGCGGCCAAAGTAGGTCCTCGCGGGCCCGGTGCGAAGCGCG
>NW_026048104.1:40000-41547 GCF_023864345.2 Schistocerca serialis cubense | reverse complement strand
AGGTTAAGGCACAACATAGGTTAGGTTAAGGCACAACATAGGTTAGGTTAAGTGGTTAGTAAGGCACAACGTAGGTTAGGTTAAGGCACAACGTAGGTTAGGTTAAGGCACAACGTAGGGTTAGTGTTAAGGCACAACGTAGGTTAGGTTAGAAGGCACAACGTAGGTTAGGTTAAGGCACAACGTAAGGTTAGGTTAAGGCACAACGTAGGTTAGGTTAAGGCACAACGTAGGTTAGGTTAAGGCACAACGTAGGTTAGGTTAAGGCACAACGTAGGTTAGGGTTAAGGCACAACGTAGGTTAGGTTAAGGCACAACGTAGGTTAGGTTAAGGCACAACGTAGGTTAGGTTAAGGCACAACGTAGGTTAGGTTAAGGCACACACGTAGGTTAGGTTAAGGCACAACGTAGGTTAGGTTAAGGCACAACGTAGGTTAGGTTAAGGCACAACGTAGGTTAGGTTAAGGCACAACGTAGGTTAGGGTTAAGGCACAACGTAGGTTAGGTTAAGGCACAACATAGGTTAGGTTAAGGCACAACATAGGTTAGGTTAAGGCACAACATAGGTTAGGTTAAGGCAACAACATAGGTTAGGTTAAGGCACAACATAGGTTAGGTTAAGGCACAACATAGGTTAGGTTAAGGCACAACATTAGTTAGGTTAAGGCACAACATAGGTTAGGTTAAGGCACAACATAGGTTAGGTTAAGGCACTAAACGTAGGTTAGGTTAAGGCACAACGTAGGTTAGTGGTTAAGGCACAACGTAGGTTAGGTTAAGGCACAACGTAGGTTAGGTTAAGGCACAACGTAGGTTAGGTTAAGGCACAACGTAGGTTAGGTTAAAGGTACAACGTAGGTTAGGTTAAGGTACAAACGTAGGTTAGGTTAAGGTACAACGTAGGTTAGGTTAAGGTACAACGTAGGTTAGGTTAAGGTACAACGTAGGTTAGGTTAAGGTACAACGTAGGTTAGGTTAAGGTACAACGTAGGTTAGGTTAAGGTACAACGTAGGTTAGGTGAAGGCGCAATGTAGGTTAGGTTAAGGTACGATATACCTTAGGTTAAGGTACAATATCGCTTAGGTTAAGGTACAATATAGCTTAGGTTAAGGTACACGTTGTAGGGAAAGGTGTATTTTGGGGGGGGGAGGGGGCGGCAGGTTCGTTGATAGTGATTATCGTAAGTGCATGCCTGCGGGATCATCCGATTTGTCACGTCAGGATGCACTTGTGGCTCATGACAGGCGGCGCTCCGATTCCAAGGTTGTGGCAAGATCTGTGTCTTTCATTCCTGCCATTGTTTGTGTACTGTGACAGGAGGCAGTATTGTGATGTTGGGTGCACCCCTGTGTAGGACATGTGTGTGGTGTTCGTGGCTTAGCTGAGCAAATGGCGGATGTCGGAAGGGTGGGATATTCTGTTTTCTTGGGTGGACGCTCCCGGTCTGGTTATGATAGTGTGGATTGTGTAATGTGGCGGAGAGGATGCACCGGATGTTCTTCCATGCTGGTGGTTAGATATTGTGTGTGTGCCTGTTAGAGGCAGA
>NW_026048104.1:27500-32500 GCF_023864345.2 Schistocerca serialis cubense | reverse complement strand
GTTAGAACTAGGGCGGTATCTGATCGCCTTCGAACCTCTAACTTTCGTTCTTGATTAATGAAAACATACTTGGCAAATGCTTTCGCTTCTGTTCGTCTTGCGACGATCCAAGAATTTCACCTCTAACGTCGCAATACGAATGCCCCCGCCTGTCCCTATTAATCATTACCTCGGGTTCCGAAAACCAACAAAATAGAACCGAGGTCCTATTCCATTATTCCATGCACACAGTATTCAGGCGGGCTTGCCTGCTTTAAGCACTCTAATTTGTTCAAAGTAAACGTGCCGGCCCACCGAGACACTCAATAAAGAGCACCCTGGTAGGATTTCAACGGGGTCCGCCTCGGGACGCACGAGCACGCACGAGGCGGTCGCACGCCTTCGGCTCGCCCCACCGGCAGGACGTCCCACGATACATGCCAGTTAAACACCGACGGGCGGTGAACCAACAGCGTGGGACACAAATCCAACTACGAGCTTTTTAACCGCAACAACTTTAATATACGCTATTGGAGCTGGAATTACCGCGGCTGCTGGCACCAGACTTGCCCTCCAATAGATACTCGTTAAAGGATTTAAAGTGTACTCATTCCGATTACGGGGCCTCGGATGAGTCCCGTATCGTTATTTTTCGTCACTACCTCCCCGTGCCGGGAGTGGGTAATTTGCGCGCCTGCTGCCTTCCTTGGATGTGGTAGCCGTTTCTCAGGCTCCCTCTCCGGAATCGAACCCTGATTCCCCGTTACCCGTTACAACCATGGTAGGCGCAGAACCTACCATCGACAGTTGATAAGGCAGACATTTGAAAGATGCGTCGCCGGTACGAGGACCGTGCGATCAGCCCAAAGTTATTCAGAGTCACCAAGGCAAACGGACCGGACGAGCCGACCGATTGGTTTTGATCTAATAAAAGCGTCCCTTCCATCTCTGGTCGGGACTCTGTTTGCATGTATTAGCTCTAGAATTACCACAGTTATCCAAGTAACGTGGGTACGATCTAAGGAACCATAACTGATTTAATGAGCCATTCGCGGTTTCACCTTAATGCGGCTTGTACTGAGACATGCATGGCTTAATCTTTGAGACAAGCATATGACTACTGGCAGGATCAACCAGGGAGCTGCGTCAACTAGAGCTGAGCAGCCGGCCGCCCGGGAGTGTGTCCCGGGGGCCCGCGCGAACACGCAAGCGTCCGCTCAATTATTCTGCAAACAGGAGGAGGCTGAGCTCCCCTGCACAACACACCTCGAAACCCTCTCAGGTCCCGGCGGCGCGCAGCGCCGTCCTAAGTACTTGGTCGGGTTCGAGAGAGGCGCAATCGCCCGGAGTTAGGCGAGTAGACGCTTTAGGTGCGACCACCCGTGCTCCCAACTGAGCTTGCCGCTGCCGACAGAGGCCCGGGAGCGTGCTGTCGTGGCATTGCCGGCGGGAGACAACACGCGCCACCTACGGTGACCGGCAGCTCCAACGCCAGCGCCACAGAAGGACAAAAGCCCCACTTGGGTGCCGAAGCGAACTCTCCCAGCACAGCGCACGCGCCAACACGTCCGCACAGCTGCGATACAAACCACCTGCGAGAACCGCTGGGGCGACCGAGCAGCAGACGGCGTCGCGGCGCCGAGCGCCGGGCGGCGGCGCATCCTCAGCGCACACAGTCCTCAATCGGACCAGCACACTGCAGATGGCCACCGCGCTTCGCACCGGGCCCGCGAGGACCTACTTTGGCCGCAAGGCGCCGCGAGCAGGGGGCGCCGGCGCGCAGCTGCGCCGCCTGCCGCGTCCGTCGGCCGGCGCGCCTGCCACTGGCCGCCCCCACCAGCCGGCTGTAGCGCGTGCGCCCACGCACCGCGCTGCCAGCACGCCGGGCGGCCCCCCCTCACCGGCCGGGGACGGTCCCACCCAGCCACCGCCGCGTATCGCCTCACACCCAGATCCCCTTTCGCGTTCGTGGGCATGGTGGGTCCCCTTTCACGTTCGTGGGCATGGTGGGTATCCCTGAAACAACCGGTTAATAGCTCGACCGATCGTCGCCAACACTGATTCACCTCTAGCGAGAACAACCGCACCACAACGGGTTACCTGTTGTTCATTTGCGTAACGTCACCAGCAAACGTAGACGTCCATCGCCATTTGCAACGAGTATTGCATGCCTGTGTCAGGTGTCACAACACACTACGTCTGCCCACATAGACGCAACAACATGTGCACGCCTCGAGAACACGTGGAAGGTAGCCCCCGTACGTATGCGGTGTCCATTGCGCGAACGACTGTCAGCCGGCCTCTGCAGGATGTCGCAGATGTGGAACGCGGTGCAACATGCTATCACGGTGTGTGAGAAGAGACGACTACGTCCGAATACACGCTCCACTACATCAACAGACTGCTCATGCTGATCGCCATCCAGGGCGTCCGTTCCTCCCACACGTCTGAATGGCGTACCACACTGCAATCCAGCTCTTATAGGGAGACGACACGTAGCTGCGTGCACAATATTTGGACTGTATGGTCTGCCGTTGCTAGGCGCAGTCGTCGTACGGTCACACATGTGCCACGATGTATCATTCAGTACATACGGACCAATGTGCAGTACAGTTTGTGGGTTTTGCGTACATCGGCGGACAGGTGACAGGCCGTACCACAACGTAGGCTGAGTACGTCGGCATGCGAAGGGCATTGAACATGCAAACTTCTCAACGACCAGCTTGCGAAGGCAGGGGGGAAGGGGGGGGGGCATGTACGTCCTGCTGCTATCCACATTACAGTGTATAGCAGGAGCATGTGGAAAGTCAGCAACACCTGCAAGGTGTTTAACATGACGCGATACACAGGGGACCGGGCAGTGCGAATAGCGAACTATATTGCGAGGGTTGCGGTTAGGCAACACTACACTAATTTAACGAGTTGCATAACAATTACAGAGCAGGTTCAGCGACAACGTGCGTCAGGTTAAGGCGCAATATAGGTTAGGTTGAGGCACAATATAGGTTAGGTTAAGGCACAACATGGGTTACGTTAAGGCACAAATTGGGTTACGTTAAGGCACAACATGGGTTACGTTAAGGCACAACATGGGTTACGTTAAGGCACAAATTAGGTTACGTTAAGGCACAAATTAGGTTACGTTAAGGCACAAATTAGGTTACGTTAAGGCACAAATTAGGTTACGTTAAGGCACAAATTAGGTTACGTTAAGGCACAAATTAGGTTACGTTAAGGCACAAATTAGGTTACGTTAAGGCACAAATTAGGTTACGTTAAGGCACAAATTAGGTTACGTTAAGGCACAAATTAGGTTACGTTAAGGCACAAATTAGGTTACGTTAAGGCACAAATTAGGTTACGTTAAGGCACAAATTAGGTTACGTTAAGGCACAAATTAGGTTACGTTAAGGCACAAATTAGGTTACGTTAAGGCACAAATTAGGTTACGTTAAGGTACAATATGGGTTAGGTTAAGGTACAATATGGGTTAGGTTAAGGTACAATATGGGTTAGGTTAAGGTACAATATGGGTTAGGTTAAGGTACAATATGGGTTAGGTTAAGGCACAACGTAGGTTAGGTTAAGGCACAACGTAGGTTAGGTTAAGGCACAACATAGGTTAGGTTAAGGCACAACATAGGTTAGGTTAAGGCACAACATAGGTTAGGTTAAGGCACAACATAGGTTAGGTTAAGGCACAACATAGGTTAGGTTAAGGCACAACATAGGTTAGGTTAAGGCACAACATAGGTTAGGTTAAGGCACAACATAGGTTAGGTTAAGGCACAACATAGGTTAGGTTAAGGCACAACGTAGGTTAGGTAAGGTTAAGGCACAACGTAGGTTAGGTTAAGGCACAACGTAGGTTAGGTTAAGGCACAACGTAGGTTAGGTTAAGGCACAACGTAGGTTAGGTTAAGGCACAAGGTAGCAACGTAGGTTAGGTTAAGGCACAACGTAGGTTAGGTTAAGGCACAACGTAGGTTAGGTTAAGGCACAACGTAGGTTAGGTTAAAGGCACAACGTAGGTTAGGTTAAGGCACAACGTAGGTTAGGTTAAGGCACAACGTAGGTTAGGTTAAGGCACAACGTAGGTTAGGTTAAGGCACAACGTAGGTTAGGTTAAGGCACAACGTAGGTTAGGTTAAGGCACAACGTAGGTTAGGTTAAGGCACAACGTAGGTTAGGTTAAGGCACAACGTAGGTTAGGTTAAGGCACAACGTAGGTTAGGTTAAGGCACAACGTAGGTTAGGTTAAGGCACAACGTAGGTATAGGTTAAGGCACAACGTAGGTTAGGTTAAGGCACAACATAGGTTAGGTTAAGGCACAACATAGGTTAGGTTAAGGCACAACATAGGTTAGGTTAAGGCACAACATAGGTTAGGTTAAGGCACAACATAGGTTAGGTTAAGGCACAACATAGGTTAGGTTAAGGCACAACATAGGTTAGGTTAAGGCACAACATAGGTTAGGTTAAGGCACAACATAGGTTAGGTTAAGGCACAACATAGGTTAGGTTAAGGCACAACGTAGGTTAGGTTAAGGCACAACGTAGGTTAGGTTAAGGCACAACGTAGGTTAGGTTAAGGCACAACGTAGGTTAGGTTAAGGCACAACGTAGGTTAGGGTTAAGGCACAACGTAGGTTAGGTTAAGGCACAACGTAGGTTAGGTTAAGGTACAACGTAGGTTAGGTTAAGGTTAAGGTACAACGTAGGTTAGGTTAAGGTACAACGTAGGTTAGGTTAAGGTACAACGTAGGTTAGGTTAAGGTACAACGTAGGTTAGGTTAAGGTACAACGTAGGTTAGGTTAAGGTACAACGTAGGTTAGGTGAAGGCGCAATGTAGGTTAGGTTAAGGTACGATATACCTTAGGTTAAGGTACAATATCGCTTAGGTTAAGGTACAATATAGCTTAGGTTAAGGTACACGTTGTAGGGAAAGGTGTATTTTGGGGGGGGAGGGGGCGGCAGGTTCGTTGATAGTGATTATCGTAAGTGCATGCCTGCGGGATCA
>NW_026048104.1:10000-22500 GCF_023864345.2 Schistocerca serialis cubense | reverse complement strand
TGACATTGCTGTCCACCTTCACCTTCTTCTCGCGCCCTGACGCGACTAAGGCGAGGGTGAAACACTTCCGGGCGTTGATCTGCAGCCCCAGGTGGGCGAGGGCTGCGGTAGCTGCGTCGATGAGGGACTGCAAGCCCCTCGGGGTCGCTGCAAACAGCAAGACGTCATCTGCAAAGGCCGCAGCGTTGACTCTGCGACCGAGGATCCGAGCTCCGATGTGGGAGGGCAGTTGGCCTAAAACGTAGTCCACCGCAAAGTTGAACAGGAGGGGGGAGAGGGGATCGCCCTGGCGAACGCCCCGTGCTGGCTGCACAGACACGCCCACGCCGGCGCCGTCCGCTATCACTGTCGTGCTGCCCTCGTAGCACCGCTCGACATACTCGACAAAGCAATCCGGTAGGCCATGCGCCTTCAGCACGGGGCGAAGGGCAGCATGATCCACCGAATCGAATGCCTTCGATACGTCGATCGATGCCACAAAGACAGAGCGGCAGGAGCGGACTGCGTCGGTGAGAGCAGCGTCCAAGATGAAAGTATTTTCCAACATCCCATCCCGAGGGATGAATGCCCGCTGACGTTCGTCCACAGCACAAGCGCGCATCAGGCGTGACGCGAGAACCTTGTGAAAGGTCCGCGCCAACACCGAGCAGACCGTAATGGGGCGAAAGTCAGCGGGGGATGTTGGTGCAGCCGTTTTCGGGAGAAGGGACGTCCGCGCGCGAAGCAGGCGTTCCGGAAGGGCGCGGGCCAGAAGGAAGAGATTCATCACTTTCACCAGGACTTCATGCGGTAGGCGCCGCAACTCCGCTGGGGTGAGGCCGTCAGGCCCAGCTGCTGATCCCCTGGGCGGCAACGCGGCGGCGACCTCCTCATGTGTGACCGGCCCCCATAGGCACTCAAGAGCGACAGGCTCCGAGTGCGGGAGGAGGCGGTCACGGATGAAGCCCGCAGTGGAGACGGGCTTCTTAGTGAAGAGGTCCGCCCAGAAGTCCAGCAGACCAGGGATGGCAGGTGGCGGCTGGAGCAGGGTGCCATCCAAGAGGCCGCGCACGCAACGTGCACGCGACCGTCGGAAGGCATCCTGCGTTCTTGCGTATTCCCAGCGGCGCCGCTTGCGCTTCTGCGTCGGCGGCGCGGCAGGCGGCCGCTTCGATGGTTGGCGCGGCCGCTGTGTCCTGGTGATCGATCTCTCCCCTCTGGACCCGACCGACGCAAGGGCATCCGGGAGCATGCCCAGGATGACATCGGGCGGCGTGCCCCGCCCCAGACCTATGACTCGATCCAGGGCAGAGAAACGCTGGGCGGAAGCAGGTAGCCCCGCCAGATGCTCCCAGATGGCGGCGTCAGTCGGCCCCTCCGGCGGCGGCCCGGTGGTGTCGGCCGCGAAGTCCTCGGCTGCGTCGACGGGCGGCGCAGCGGCCTCGCCCGCGTCAGGCGGCGGGCTCGCTGCTCCCCGGCGGGACGCCGGCTCTTCCCCCCGACCGATCTCAAGCGCCTCCATGAACTGGCGGACAAGCTGCTTGTGGGCAGCTTGCCGCCGTCGGCACTTGATTGCCTCAAGCGTTCGGTCGGGGAACATCCTGATGAGCTCTTGATTAACAAAGAAGAACCGGGCGTCCCTCTCAAGGAACAATTCGGCCTCCGCCTTGGCGAGCGACAGGACTTCTTCCTCCGTCCACCTCGCGCGATGCCTCTCCGTCACGATCTCCGCGTTGGCGGCCGCAAGATGTTGGCGGCGGCGATGGACCCCGAGACCATTCTTGGTGGTGAAGCTGCGGTGGCACTCACTACAGGCGTATACAGCTGCAAAAGGTACAAGATTTTCGGCACGGCCGGTTGGCCGGCTAGGTGCTGGGGGAGTTGGGGTGGCACCTTCAGCGGAAGGGCCACCACTTATTCTTTGATTACTGCCCCCAACTAACAAAGGGATAGTGCGAGGGGGGGCTGGTAACCCCCCCAAGCCCCTGGTGCGGTCTTCCACTCTGCGAAAATCAGCGGGCCCACGAGAAGGGGAGAAGACCGCAGGAGAGGAGAGGCTAAGAGGGCTAGGCCCATGTCATAAGAGAGTCATAGTTACTCCCGCCGTTTACCCGCGCTTGCTTGAATTTCTTCACGTTGACATTCAGAGCACTGGGCAGAAATCACATTGCGTCAACACCCGCTAGGGCCATCGCAATGCTTTGTTTTAATTAGACAGTCGGATTCCCCCAGTCCGTGCCAGTTCTGAGTTGATCGTTGAATGGCGGCCGAAGAGAATCCGCGCACCCGCGCGCCCCCGGAGGAGCACGCTAAGGCGGACGCGGCCTCGCAGCAAGGAAGATCCGTGGGAGGCCAAGGCACGGGACCGAGCTCGGATCCTGCACGCAGGTTGAAGCACCGGGGCGCGAACGCCGCGCAGGCGCGCGCATCCTGCACCGCCGGCCAGCACGAGGCCGACCAACGGCGAGAGCAGACCACGCCCGCGCTAAACGCCCGCACTTACCGGCACCCCTACGGCACTCACCTCGCCCAGGCCCGGCACGTTAGCGCTGACCCACTTCCCGACCAAGCCCGACACGCCCCGATCCTCAGAGCCAATCCTTATCCCGAAGTTACGGATCCAATTTGCCGACTTCCCTTACCTACATTATTCTATCGACTAGAGGCTCTTCACCTTGGAGACCTGCTGCGGATATGGGTACGAACCGGCGCGACACCTCCACGTGGCCCTCTCCCGGATTTTCAAGGTCCGAGGGGAAGATCGGGACACCGCCGCAACTGCGGTGCTCTTCGCGTTCCAAACCCTATCTCCCTGCTAGAGGATTCCAGGGAACTCGAACGCTCATGCAGAAAAGAAAACTCTTCCCCGATCTCCCGACGGCGTCTCCGGGTCCTTTTGGGTTACCCCGACGAGCATCTCTAAAAGAGGGGCCCGACTTGTATCGGTTCCGCTGCCGGGTTCCGGAATAGGAACCGGATTCCCTTTCGCCCAACGGGGGCCAGCACAAAGCGCATCATGCTATGACGGCCCCCATCAACATCGGATTTCTCCTAGGGCTTAGGATCGACTGACTCGTGTGCAACGGCTGTTCACACGAAACCCTTCTCCGCGTCAGCCCTCCAGGGCCTCGCTGGAGTATTTGCTACTACCACCAAGATCTGCACCGACGGCGGCTCCAGGCAGGCTCACGCCCAGACCCTTCTGCGCCCACCGCCGCGACCCTCCTACTCGTCAGGGCTTCGCGGCCGGCCGCAAGGACCGGCCATGACTGCCAGACTGACGGCCGAGTATAGGCACGACGCTTCAGCGCCATCCATTTTCAGGGCTAGTTGCTTCGGCAGGTGAGTTGTTACACACTCCTTAGCGGATTCCGACTTCCATGGCCACCGTCCTGCTGTCTTAAGCAACCAACGCCT
Source organism: Schistocerca serialis cubense (assembly GCF_023864345.2). NCBI lineage: Eukaryota > Metazoa > Arthropoda > Insecta > Orthoptera > Acrididae > Schistocerca > Schistocerca serialis. The sequence goes on along the minus strand of NW_026048104.1, from coordinate 19,104 downwards.
TTCATGGTTTCCCATGAGCGTCGATTCGGGCGCCTTAACTCGGCGTTTGGTTCATCCCACAGCGCCAGTTCTGCTTACCAAAAGTGGCCCACTTGGCACTCCGATCCGAGTCGTTTGCTCGCGGCTTCAGCATATCAAGCAAGCCGGAGATCTCACCCATTTAAAGTTTGAGAATAGGTTGAGGTCGTTTCGGCCCCAAGGCCTCTAATCATTCGCTTTACCGGATGAGACTCGTACGAGCACCAGCTATCCTGAGGGAAACTTCGGAGGGAACCAGCTACTAGATGGTTCGATTAGTCTTTCGCCCCTATACCCAGCTCCGACGATCGATTTGCACGTCAGAATCGCTACGGACCTCCATCAGGGTTTCCCCTGACTTCGTCCTGGCCAGGCATAGTTCACCATCTTTCGGGTCCCAACGTGTACGCTCTAGGTGCGCCTCACCTCGCAATGAGGACGAGACGCCCCGGGAGTGCGGAGGCCGCCGCCCCGTGAAGGGCGGGGAAGCCCCATCCTCCCTCGGCCCGCGCAAGGCGAGACCTTCACTTTCATTACGCCTTTAGGTTTCGTACAGCCCAATGACTCGCGCACATGTTAGACTCCTTGGTCCGTGTTTCAAGACGGGTCGTGAAATTGTCCAAAGCTGAAGCGCCGCTGACGGGAGCGATTATTCCGCCCGAGAGCATCCCGAGCCAACAGCGGCGCGGGTCCGGGGCCGGGCCAGGTAGGTCCGTCATCCGGGAAGAACCGCGCGCGCTTGCCGGGAGCCCGAGCGCCCAAAGGGGCGAATCGACTCCTCCAGATATACCGCCGGGCAGCCAGCCAGGACACCGGGGCTCTGCCCAACAGACGCGAACCGAGGCCCGCGGAAGGACAGGCTGCGCACCCGGGCCGTAGGCCGGCACCCAGCGGGTCGCGACGTCCTACTAGGGGAGAAGTGCGGCCCACCGCACACCGGAACGGCCCCGCCCCGCGGCGAGTGGAAAGGCAACCGGACACGACCCCGCCGCGAATTGCTCCGCGCGGGCGGCCGGCCCCATCTGCCGAGGGCGGAGGCCAGTGGCCGGATGGGCGTGAATCTCACCCGTTCGACCTTTCGGACTTCTCACGTTTACCCCAGAACGGTTTCACGTACTTTTGAACTCTCTCTTCAAAGTTCTTTTCAACTTTCCCTCACGGTACTTGTTCGCTATCGGTCTCGTGGTCATATTTAGTCTCAGATGGAGTTTACCACCCACTTGGAGCTGCACTCTCAAGCAACCCGACTCGAAGGAGAGGTCCCGCCGACGCTCGCACCGGCCGCTACGGGCCTGGCACCCTCTACGGGCCGTGGCCTCATTCAAGTTGGACTTGGGCTCGGCGCGAGGCGTCGGGGTAGTGGACCCTCCCAAACACCACATGCCACGACAGGCGGCAGCCTGCGGGGTTCGGTGCTGGACTCTTCCCTGTTCGCTCGCCGCTACTGGGGGAATCCTTGTTAGTTTCTTTTCCTCCGCTTAGTAATATGCTTAAATTCAGCGGGTAGTCTCGCCTGCTCTGAGGTCGTTGTACGAGGTGTCGCACGCCACACCGCCAGCCGGCTGTGCACGCTACCGAGTAAGTACCGGTATGCGAACCGCCAGGCGACGGGCGCGCATCGCACGTTTAAGGAGACGCGGCCGGCCCCACAGGCGGCCACGACACTCCCAGGTCTGCGAAGCGGGGCAAACGCCGCGCGCTTCAGTATACGTAGCCGACCCTCAGCCAGACGTGGCCCGGGAACGGAATCCATGGACCGCAATGTGCGTTCGAAACGTCGATGTTCATGTGTCCTGCAGTTCACATGTCGACGCGCAATTTGCTGCGTTCTTCATCGACCCACGAGCCGAGTGATCCACCGTCCTGGGTGATCTTTTCATAGTTTCCACCATCTCTTTCGAGACAGTTGCATAGGCGGGACTGAGGCGTGTGGCGGCCCTGTTCCAGCGTTCAGTGTCCAACGGCCTCACGGCCGATGGGCGTCGTACGGCTCCACACCGGAGCGGACAGGCAGTCGGGCGAAAGTCATTCAAAACCGGCGCCAGGCGCCAGGTGCCGCAGGCCAGCCGCTCCAGCGCTTCAGCGCTCGTACCACACAACATTGCCGTTAGTTTTGAGACGAACGCGTGGTTCCGCACGCGGCGCACGGCTACTGCGAGCCGTACAGGTAGCTGCGTGTTGCGCGACACGACACGCACATCGAAAGACATGCAGTCTAGTCGGTAATGATCCTTCCGCAGGTTCACCTACGGAAACCTTGTTACGACTTTTATTTCCTCTAAATGATCAAGTTTGGTCATCTTTCCGGTAGCATCGGCAACGACAGAGTCAATGCCGCGTACCAGTCCGAAGACCTCACTAAATCATTCAATCGGTAGTAGCGACGGGCGGTGTGTACAAAGGGCAGGGACGTAATCAACGCGAGCTTATGACTCGCGCTTACTGGGAATTCCTCGTTCATGGGGAACAATTGCAAGCCCCAATCCCTAGCACGAAGGAGGTTCAGCGGGTTACCCCGACCTTTCGGCCTAGGAAGACACGCTGATTCCTTCAGTGTAGCGCGCGTGCGGCCCAGAACATCTAAGGGCATCACAGACCTGTTATTGCTCAATCTCGTGCGGCTAGAAGCCGCCTGTCCCTCTAAGAAGAAAAGTAATCGCTGACAGCACGAAGGATGTCACGCGACTAGTTAGCAGGCTAGAGTCTCGTTCGTTATCGGAATTAACCAGACAAATCGCTCCACCAACTAAGAACGGCCATGCACCACCACCCACCGAATCAAGAAAGAGCTATCAATCTGTCAATCCTTCCGGTGTCCGGGCCTGGTGAGGTTTCCCGTGTTGAGTCAAATTAAGCCGCAGGCTCCACTCCTGGTGGTGCCCTTCCGTCAATTCCTTTAAGTTTCAGCTTTGCAACCATACTTCCCCCGGAACCCAAAAGCTTTGGTTTCCCGGAGGCTGCCCGCCGAGTCATCGGAGGAACTGCGGCGGATCGCTGGCTGGCATCGTTTATGGTTAGAACTAGGGCGGTATCTGATCGCCTTCGAACCTCTAACTTTCGTTCTTGATTAATGAAAACATACTTGGCAAATGCTTTCGCTTCTGTTCGTCTTGCGACGATCCAAGAATTTCACCTCTAACGTCGCAATACGAATGCCCCCGCCTGTCCCTATTAATCATTACCTCGGGTTCCGAAAACCAACAAAATAGAACCGAGGTCCTATTCCATTATTCCATGCACACAGTATTCAGGCGGGCTTGCCTGCTTTAAGCACTCTAATTTGTTCAAAGTAAACGTGCCGGCCCACCGAGACACTCAATAAAGAGCACCCTGGTAGGATTTCAACGGGGTCCGCCTCGGGACGCACGAGCACGCACGAGGCGGTCGCACGCCTTCGGCTCGCCCCACCGGCAGGACGTCCCACGATACATGCCAGTTAAACACCGACGGGCGGTGAACCAACAGCGTGGGACACAAATCCAACTACGAGCTTTTTAACCGCAACAACTTTAATATACGCTATTGGAGCTGGAATTACCGCGGCTGCTGGCACCAGACTTGCCCTCCAATAGATACTCGTTAAAGGATTTAAAGTGTACTCATTCCGATTACGGGGCCTCGGATGAGTCCCGTATCGTTATTTTTCGTCACTACCTCCCCGTGCCGGGAGTGGGTAATTTGCGCGCCTGCTGCCTTCCTTGGATGTGGTAGCCGTTTCTCAGGCTCCCTCTCCGGAATCGAACCCTGATTCCCCATTACCCGTTACAACCATGGTAGGCGCAGAACCTACCATCGACAGTTGATAAGGCAGACATTTGAAAGATGCGTCGCCGGTACGAGGACCGTGCGATCAGCCCAAAGTTATTCAGAGTCACCAAGGCAAACGGACCGGACGAGCCGACCGATTGGTTTTGATCTAATAAAAGCGTCCCTTCCATCTCTGGTCGGGACTCTGTTTGCATGTATTAGCTCTAGAATTACCACAGTTATCCAAGTAACGTGGGTACGATCTAAGGAACCATAACTGATTTAATGAGCCATTCGCGGTTTCACCTTAATGCGGCTTGTACTGAGACATGCATGGCTTAATCTTTGAGACAAGCATATGACTACTGGCAGGATCAACCAGGGAGCTGCGTCAACTAGAGCTGAGCAGCCGGCCGCCCGGGAGTGTGTCCCGGGGGCCCGCGCGAACACGCAAGCGTCCGCTCAATTATTCTGCAAACAGGAGGAGGCTGAGCTCCCCTGCACAACACACCTCGAAACCCTCTCAGGTCCCGGCGGCGCGCAGCGCCGTCCTAAGTACTTGGTCGGGTTCGAGAGAGGCGCAATCGCCCGGAGTTAGGCGAGTAGACGCTTTAGGTGCGACCACCCGTGCTCCCAACTGAGCTTGCCGCTGCCGACAGAGGCCCGGGAGCGTGCTGTCGTGGCATTGCCGGCGGGAGACAACACGCGCCACCTACGGTGACCGGCAGCTCCAACGCCAGCGCCACAGAAGGACAAAAGCCCCACTTGGGTGCCGAAGCGAACTCTCCCAGCACAGCGCACGCGCCAACACGTCCGCACAGCTGCGATACAAACCACCTGCGAGAACCGCTGGGGCGACCGAGCAGCAGACGGCGTCGCGGCGCCGAGCGCCGGGCGGCGGCGCATCCTCAGCGCACACAGTCCTCAATCGGACCAGCACACTGCAGATGGCCACCGCGCTTCGCACCGGGCCCGCGAGGACCTACTTTGGCCGCAAGGCGCCGCGAGCAGGGGGCGCCGGCGCGCAGCTGCGCCGCCTGCCGCGTCCGTCGGCCGGCGCGCCTGCCACTGGCCGCCCCCACCAGCCGGCTGTAGCGCGTGCGCCCACGCACCGCGCTGCCAGCACGCCGGGCGGCCCCCCCTCACCGGCCGGGGACGGTCCCACCCAGCCACCGCCGCGTATCGCCTCACACCCAGATCCCCTTTCGCGTTCGTGGGCATGGTGGGTCCCCTTTCACGTTCGTGGGCATGGTGGGTATCCCTGAAACAACCGGTTAATAGCTCGACCGATCGTCGCCAACACTGATTCACCTCTAGCGAGAACAACCGCACCACAACGGGTTACCTGTTGTTCATTTGCGTAACGTCACCAGCAAACGTAGACGTCCATCGCCATTTGCAACGAGTATTGCATGCCTGTGTCAGGTGTCACAACACACTACGTCTGCCCACATAGACGCAACAACATGTGCACGCCTCGAGAACACGTGGAAGGTAGCCCCCGTACGTATGCGGTGTCCATTGCGCGAACGACTGTCAGCCGGCCTCTGCAGGATGTCGCAGATGTGGAACGCGGTGCAACATGCTATCACGGTGTGTGAGAAGAGACGACTACGTCCGAATACACGCTCCACTACATCAACAGACTGCTCATGCTGATCGCCATCCAGGGCGTCCGTTCCTCCCACACGTCTGAATGGCGTACCACACTGCAATCCAGCTCTTATAGGGAGACGACACGTAGCTGCGTGCACAATATTTGGACTGTATGGTCTGCCGTTGCTAGGCGCAGTCGTCGTACGGTCACACATGTGCCACGATGTATCATTCAGTACATACGGACCAATGTGCAGTACAGTTTGTGGGTTTTGCGTACATCGGCGGACAGGTGACAGGCCGTACCACAACGTAGGCTGAGTACGTCGGCATGCGAAGGGCATTGAACATGCAAACTTCTCAACGACCAGCTTGCGAAGGCAGGGGGGAAGGGGGGGGGGCATGTACGTCCTGCTGCTATCCACATTACAGTGTATAGCAGGAGCATGTGGAAAGTCAGCAACACCTGCAAGGTGTTTAACATGACGCGATACACAGGGGACCGGGCAGTGCGAATAGCGAACTATATTGCGAGGGTTGCGGTTAGGCAACACTACACTAATTTAACGAGTTGCATAACAATTACAGAGCAGGTTCAGCGACAACGTGCGTCAGGTTAAGGCGCAATATAGGTTAGGTTGAGGCACAATATAGGTTAGGTTAAGGCACAACATGGGTTACGTTAAGGCACAAATTGGGTTACGTTAAGGCACAACATGGGTTACGTTAAGGCACAACATGGGTTACGTTAAGGCACAAATTAGGTTACGTTAAGGCACAAATTAGGTTACGTTAAGGCACAAATTAGGTTACGTTAAGGCACAAATTAGGTTACGTTAAGGCACAAATTAGGTTACGTTAAGGCACAAATTAGGTTACGTTAAGGCACAAATTAGGTTACGTTAAGGCACAAATTAGGTTACGTTAAGGCACAAATTAGGTTACGTTAAGGCACAAATTAGGTTACGTTAAGGCACAAATTAGGTTACGTTAAGGCACAAATTAGGTTACGTTAAGGCACAAATTAGGTTACGTTAAGGCACAAATTAGGTTACGTTAAGGCACAAATTAGGTTACGTTAAGGCACAAATTAGGTTACGTTAAGGCACAAATTAGGTTACGTTAAGGCACAAATTAGGTTACGTTAAGGCACAAATTAGGTTACGTTAAGGTACAATATGGGTTAGGTTAAGGTACAATATGGGTTAGGTTAAGGTACAATATGGGTTAGGTTAAGGTACAATATGGGTTAGGTTAAGGTACAATATGGGTTAGGTTAAGGCACAACGTAGGTTAGGTTAAGGCACAACGTAGGTTAGGTTAAGGCACAACATAGGTTAGGTTAAGGCACAACATAGGTTAGGTTAAGGCACAACATAGGTTAGGTTAAGGCACAACATAGGTTAGGTTAAGGCACAACATAGGTTAGGTTAAGGCACAACATAGGTTAGGTTAAGGCACAACATAGGTTAGGTTAAGGCACAACATAGGTTAGGTTAAGGCACAACATAGGTTAGGTTAAGGCACAACATAGGTTAGGTTAAGGCACAACGTAGGTTAGGTTAAGGCACAACGTAGGTTAGGTTAAGGCACAACGTAGGTTAGGTTAAGGCACAACGTAGGTTAGGTTAAGGCACAACGTAGGTTAGGTTAAGGCACAACGTAGGTTAGGTTAAGGCACAACGTAGGTTAGGTTAAGGCACAACGTAGGTTAGGTTAAGGCACAACGTAGGTTAGGTTAAGGCACAACGTAGGTTAGGTTAAGGCACAACGTAGGTTAGGTTAAGGCACAACGTAGGTTAGGTTAAGGCACAACGTAGGTTAGGTTAAGGCACAACGTAGGTTAGGTTAAGGCACAACGTAGGTTAGGTTAAGGCACAACGTAGGTTAGGTTAAGGCACAACGTAGGTTAGGTTAAGGCACAACGTAGGTTAGGTTAAGGCACAACGTAGGTTAGGTTAAGGCACAACGTAGGTTAGGTTAAGGCACAACATAGGTTAGGTTAAGGCACAACATAGGTTAGGTTAAGGCACAACATAGGTTAGGTTAAGGCACAACATAGGTTAGGTTAAGGCACAACATAGGTTAGGTTAAGGCACAACATAGGTTAGGTTAAGGCACAACATAGGTTAGGTTAAGGCACAACATAGGTTAGGTTAAGGCACAACATAGGTTAGGTTAAGGCACAACATAGGTTAGGTTAAGGCACAACGTAGGTTAGGTTAAGGCACAACGTAGGTTAGGTTAAGGCACAACGTAGGTTAGGTTAAGGCACAACGTAGGTTAGGTTAAGGCACAACGTAGGTTAGGTTAAGGCACAACGTAGGTTAGGTTAAGGTACAACGTAGGTTAGGTTAAGGTACAACGTAGGTTAGGTTAAGGTACAACGTAGGTTAGGTTAAGGTACAACGTAGGTTAGGTTAAGGTACAACGTAGGTTAGGTTAAGGTACAACGTAGGTTAGGTTAAGGTACAACGTAGGTTAGGTTAAGGTACAACGTAGGTTAGGTGAAGGCGCAATGTAGGTTAGGTTAAGGTACGATATACCTTAGGTTAAGGTACAATATCGCTTAGGTTAAGGTACAATATAGCTTAGGTTAAGGTACACGTTGTAGGGAAAGGTGTATTTTGGGGGGGGAGGGGGCGGCAGGTTCGTTGATAGTGATTATCGTAAGTGCATGCCTGCGGGATCATCCGATTTGTCACGTCAGGATGCACTTGTGGCTCATGACAGGCGGCGCTCCGATTCCAAGGTTGTGGCAGATCTGTGTCTTTCATTCCTGCCATTGTTTGTGTACTGTGACAGGAGGCAGTATTGTGATGTTGGGTGCACCCCTGTGTAGGACATGTGTGGGTGTTCGTGGCTTAGCTGAGCAATGGCGGATGTCGGAAGGGTGGGATATTCTGTTTTCTGGGTGGACCTCCCGGTCTGGTTATGATAGTGTGGATTGTGTAATGTGGCGGAGAGGATGCACCGGATGTTCTTCCATGCTGGTGGTTAGATATTGTGTGTGTGCCTGTTAGAGGCAGAGAGTAGTGTGTGATAGTGTCTGGCTGACGTGTGGTTCTCATTGTGTGCAGAGTCTTTCAGCATGTATAGGGACGGTTGTATATATTATCTGTATTCTGATGGCTCTGCATCTATTACTAATCAGTGCCGTGTATACGGTTACTCTGGTTCCAGTCGAAACTGTTCTATCTCTGTACATTAGTGACACTGCGGCTCCACTATGTTGCCGCCCCTGTCGGCCGTTTCCCCCAGTGTGTGGCTAATGATTATCAGCAATCAGTCTATTAGTCAATACCGGTAGTGTGACGACGTGAAATGTCCGGGATGGGGGAAGCTACACGCTTCCCGTGGGTCAGGGCCTAGAAAGACTCTTCCCACGCAGGAGGCTCGGACTGTCATTACTCTTCCGAGAAATATATTTGCCCAGCGTTTTTTGCGACTGCGAGTGCGACGCGTACGAGTACCGACATGGATGGGGCGCTTCCTAGCTGATCGCTCAGCATCGGAGAAATATATTTGCCCAACGTTTTTTGCGACTGCGAGTGCAACGCCCAAGGGTACCGACGTGGATGGGGCGCTTCCTAGCTGATCGCTCGGCATGGGAATCCGTACAGTGAGCAATGCGATCGCGTCTGTAGCTTGTACGTGGTACAGCTCGCAGCTCATGTATAGGGACAGCGGGAATGTCGCATATTGGACATAACTCTTCATGAAACGCAAGTTATAGGTGTGGA
>NW_026048104.1:0-5000 GCF_023864345.2 Schistocerca serialis cubense | reverse complement strand
CTCGAAGGAGAGGTCCCGCCGACGCTCGCACCGGCCGCTACGGCCTGGCACCCTCTACGGGCCGTGGCCTCATTCAAGTTGGACTTGGGCTCGGCGCGAGGCGTCGGGGTAGTGGACCCTCCCAAACACCACATGCCACGACAGGCGGCAGCCTGCGGGGTTCGGTGCTGGACTCTTCCCTGTTCGCTCGCCGCTACTGGGGGAATCCTTGTTAGTTTCTTTTCCTCCGCTTAGTAATATGCTTAAATTCAGCGGGTAGTCTCGCCTGCTCTGAGGTCGTTGTACGAGGTGTCGCACGCCACACCGCCAGCCGGCTGTGCACGCTACCGAGTAAGTACCGGTATGCGAACCGCCAGGCGACGGGCGCGCATCGCACGTTTAAGGAGACGCGGCCGGCCCCACAGGCGGCCACGACACTCCCAGGTCTGCGAAGCGGGGCAAACGCCGCGCGCTTCAGTATACGTAGCCGACCCTCAGCCAGACGTGGCCCGGGAACGGAATCCATGGACCGCAATGTGCGTTCGAAACGTCGATGTTCATGTGTCCTGCAGTTCACATGTCGACGCGCAATTTGCTGCGTTCTTCATCGACCCACGAGCCGAGTGATCCACCGTCCTGGGTGATCTTTTCATAGTTTCCACCATCTCTTTCGAGACAGTTGCATAGGCGGGACTGAGGCGTGTGGCGGCCCTGTTCCAGCGTTCAGTGTCCAACGGCCTCACGGCCGATGGGCGTCGTACGGCTCCACACCGGAGCGGACAGGCAGTCGGGCGAAAGTCATTCAAAACCGGCGCCAGGCGCCAGGTGCCGCAGGCCAGCCGCTCCAGCGCTTCAGCGCTCGTACCACACAACATTGCCGTTAGTTTTGAGACGAACGCGTGGTTCCGCACGCGGCGCACGGCTACTGCGAGCCGTACAGGTAGCTGCGTGTTGCGCGACACGACACGCACATCGAAAGACATGCAGTCTAGTCGGTAATGATCCTTCCGCAGGTTCACCTACGGAAACCTTGTTACGACTTTTACTTCCTCTAAATGATCAAGTTTGGTCATCTTTCCGGTAGCATCGGCAACGACAGAGTCAATGCCGCGTACCAGTCCGAAGACCTCACTAAATCATTCAATCGGTAGTAGCGACGGGCGGTGTGTACAAAGGGCAGGGACGTAATCAACGCGAGCTTATGACTCGCGCTTACTGGAATTCCTCGTTCATGGGGAACAATTGCAAGCCCCAATCCCTAGCACGAAGGAGGTTCAGCGGGTTACCCCGACCTTTCGGCCTAGGAAGACACGCTGATTCCTTCAGTGTAGCGCGCGTGCGGCCCAGAACATCTAAGGGCATCACAGACCTGTTATTGCTCAATCTCGTGCGGCTAGAAGCCGCCTGTCCCTCTAAGAAGAAAAGTAATCGCTGACAGCACGAAGGATGTCACGCGACTAGTTAGCAGGCTAGAGTCTCGTTCGTTATCGGAATTAACCAGACAAATCGCTCCACCAACTAAGAACGGCCATGCACCACCACCCACCGAATCAAGAAAGAGCTATCAATCTGTCAATCCTTCCGGTGTCCGGGCCTGGTGAGGTTTCCCGTGTTGAGTCAAATTAAGCCGCAGGCTCCACTCCTGGTGGTGCCCTTCCGTCAATTCCTTTAAGTTTCAGCTTTGCAACCATACTTCCCCCGGAACCCAAAAGCTTTGGTTTCCCGGAGGCTGCCCGCCGAGTCATCGGAGGAACTGCGGCGGATCGCTGGCTGGCATCGTTTATGGTTAGAACTAGGGCGGTATCTGATCGCCTTCGAACCTCTAACTTTCGTTCTTGATTAATGAAAACATACTTGGCAAATGCTTTCGCTTCTGTTCGTCTTGCGACGATCCAAGAATTTCACCTCTAACGTCGCAATACGAATGCCCCCGCCTGTCCCTATTAATCATTACCTCGGGTTCCGAAAACCAACAAAATAGAACCGAGGTCCTATTCCATTATTCCATGCACACAGTATTCAGGCGGGCTTGCCTGCTTTAAGCACTCTAATTTGTTCAAAGTAAACGTGCCGGCCCACCGAGACACTCAATAAAGAGCACCCTGGTAGGATTTCAACGGGGTCCGCCTCGGGACGCACGAGCACGCACGAGGCGGTCGCACGCCTTCGGCTCGCCCCACCGGCAGGACGTCCCACGATACATGCCAGTTAAACACCGACGGGCGGTGAACCAACAGCGTGGGACACAAATCCAACTACGAGCTTTTTAACCGCAACAACTTTAATATACGCTATTGGAGCTGGAATTACCGCGGCTGCTGGCACCAGACTTGCCCTCCAATAGATACTCGTTAAAGGATTTAAAGTGTACTCATTCCGATTACGGGCCTCGGATGAGTCCCGTATCGTTATTTTTCGTCACTACCTCCCCGTGCCGGGAGTGGGTAATTTGCGCGCCTGCTGCCTTCCTTGGATGTGGTAGCCGTTTCTCAGGCTCCCTCTCCGGAATCGAACCCTGATTCCCCGTTACCCGTTACAACCATGGTAGGCGCAGAACCTACCATCGACAGTTGATAAGGCAGACATTTGAAAGATGCGTCGCCGGTACGAGGACCGTGCGATCAGCCCAAAGTTATTCAGAGTCACCAAGGCAAACGGACCGGACGAGCCGACCGATTGGTTTTGATCTAATAAAAGCGTCCCTTCCATCTCTGGTCGGGACTCTGTTTGCATGTATTAGCTCTAGAATTACCACAGTTATCCAAGTAACGTGGGTACGATCTAAGGAACCATAACTGATTTAATGAGCCATTCGCGGTTTCACCTTAATGCGGCTTGTACTGAGACATGCATGGCTTAATCTTTGAGACAAGCATATGACTACTGGCAGGATCAACCAGGGAGCTGCGTCAACTAGAGCTGAGCAGCCGGCCGCCCGGGAGTGTGTCCCGGGGGCCCGCGCGAACACGCAAGCGTCCGCTCAATTATTCTGCAAACAGGAGGAGGCTGAGCTCCCCTGCACAACACACCTCGAAACCCTCTCAGGTCCCGGCGGCGCGCAGCGCCGTCCTAAGTACTTGGTCGGGTTCGAGAGAGGCGCAATCGCCCGGAGTTAGGCGAGTAGACGCTTTAGGTGCGACCACCCGTGCTCCCAACTGAGCTTGCCGCTGCCGACAGAGGCCCGGGAGCGTGCTGTCGTGGCATTGCCGGCGGGAGACAACACGCGCCACCTACGGTGACCGGCAGCTCCAACGCCAGCGCCACAGAAGGACAAAAGCCCCACTTGGGTGCCGAAGCGAACTCTCCCAGCACAGCGCACGCGCCAACACGTCCGCACAGCTGCGATACAAACCACCTGCGAGAACCGCTGGGGCGACCGAGCAGCAGACGGCGTCGCGGCGCCGAGCGCCGGGCGGCGGCGCATCCTCAGCGCACACAGTCCTCAATCGGACCAGCACACTGCAGATGGCCACCGCGCTTCGCACCGGGCCCGCGAGGACCTACTTTGGCCGCAAGGCGCCGCGAGCAGGGGGCGCCGGCGCGCAGCTGCGCCGCCTGCCGCGTCCGTCGGCCGGCGCGCCTGCCACTGGCCGCCCCCACCAGCCGGCTGTAGCGCGTGCGCCCACGCACCGCGCTGCCAGCACGCCGGGCGGCCCCCCCCTCACCGGCCGGGGACGGTCCCCACCCAGCCACCGCCGCGTATCGCCTCACACCCAGATCCCCTTTCGCGTTCGTGGGCATGGTGGGTCCCCTTTCACGTTCGTGGGCATGGTGGGTATCCCTGAAACAACCGGTTAATAGCTCGACCGATCGTCGCCAACACTGATTCACCTCTAGCGAGAACAACCGCACCACAACGGGTTACCTGTTGTTCATTTGCGTAACGTCACCAGCAAACGTAGACGTCCATCGCCATTTGCAACGAGTATTGCATGCCTGTGTCAGGTGTCACAACACACTACGTCTGCCCACATAGACGCAACAACATGTGCACGCCTCGAGAACACGTGGAAGGTAGCCCCCGTACGTATGCGGTGTCCATTGCGCGAACGACTGTCAGCCGGCCTCTGCAGGATGTCGCAGATGTGGAACGCGGTGCAACATGCTATCACGGTGTGTGAGAAGAGACGACTACGTCCGAATACACGCTCCACTACATCAACAGACTGCTCATGCTGATCGCCATCCAGGGCGTCCGTTCCTCCCACACGTCTGAATGGCGTACCACACTGCAATCCAGCTCTTATAGGGAGACGACACGTAGCTGCGTGCACAATATTTGGACTGTATGGTCTGCCGTTGCTAGGCGCAGTCGTCGTACGGTCACACATGTGCCACGATGTATCATTCAGTACATACGGACCAATGTGCAGTACAGTTTGTGGGTTTTGCGTACATCGGCGGACAGGTGACAGGCCGTACCACAACGTAGGCTGAGTACGTCGGCATGCGAAGGGCATTGAACATGCAAACTTCTCAACGACCAGCTTGCGAAGGCAGGGGGGAAGGGGGGGGGGGCATGTACGTCCTGCTGCTATCCACATTACAGTGTATAGCAGGAGCATGTGGAAAGTCAGCAACACCTGCAAGGTGTTTAACATGACGCGATACACAGGGGACCGGGCAGTGCGAATAGCGAACTATATTGCGAGGGTTGCGGTTAGGCAACACTACACTAATTTAACGAGTTGCATAACAATTACAGAGCAGGTTCAGCGACAACGTGCGTCAGGTTAAGGCGCAATATAGGTTAGGTTGAGGCACAATATAGGTTAGGTTAAGGCACAACATGGGTTACGTTAAGGCACAAATTGGGTTACGTTAAGGCACAACATGGGTTACGTTAAGGCACAACATGGGTTACGTTAAGGCACAAATTAGGTTACGTTAAGGCACAAATTAGGTTACGTTAAGGCACAAATTAGGTTACGTTAAGGCACAAATTAGGTTACGTTAAGGCACAAATTAGGTTACGTTAAGGCACAAATTAGGTTACGTTAAGGCACAAATTAGGTTACGTT
>NW_026048103.1:0-50056 GCF_023864345.2 Schistocerca serialis cubense | reverse complement strand
TGTCCCGCGCCCCGCGCCCCACTCGATTCACAACTCACGCGACACCGTCAACGACGGGCTCGCTTCCCGCAACCTACCACCTTTCCGCCACGACGCACAGCCCCAGCCCCACCCGACGACGCCCGTGGCAACGACTGCACTTTCACCACCGCCTCCCCCTTCCCCCCCAAAACAACACACACACACACACACACAGCCAGCCAAAAACGCACTCGCGACCCACACATGCACGTGCATCGGCACACGCCAACCAGTCAACGTCGACAACCACACGCAAGGCTCGAAACGAAACCGGCGTCCTTCCACGTTGCCATCAAGCTACGCGACACAAGACACAAGGAACCAACACAACAGCCGGCCCCACTAATTCCCACTCTCACGCCGCAAAAAGCACACCGAAACCGCCAAACGCACGCACATTCCCCTTCGCACCGACACCACCGACCGGCTCGCTACCACACACCTCTCGGCAGCCGTTTCACGCCAATTCGCCACACCGCCCACACAGTCGACAAGCGCCCGCCCTGTACGGCACACGCAACGACGCAGCGCAGCAAAGGGCGCCCGCAACACATACCTCTCCGCCGCCCGACGCGCCAACCGCCACACCACACCGCCAGCCACTCGCAAATTGTGCACTGCCACCAGCCACACGTCCAACACGCCGCGCCGCCTCCGGCCACCCGCCAGGGGGCGCTCACGTCCGCGACAACAGCGCGGCCCGCCGGGCCGGGCCGAACCGAACCGAGCCGCCGCTGCTCTGCACTCGGCACGGCCACACCCTGCTGCAGACCGGGCTCGTCCCTCTGTACGCGTCTGCCTGCGCATCAACACAACACGACCTTTTTTTTTTTTCTCTCTCTACCGCCATCCCTCCTTCTCGCGTTTTACTCGTTGTTGCAGCAGCGGCGCACACCTACACATCCACAGCCCCAGCCGAGCCGGCCTCACCTCAGGGCCCGCCGCCAGCGTCTCCTCCTCGGGCACAGGTGCGGTGCTGTGGCCGCCCATCCAACCGCATTGCTGGCCGTCCAGCCACCAGGCGTTCCCACTGCCGCGAGCCACGCCGCGCACCGACCCTGCTGCAGAAAACGAAGCATAGCCAGAGACCGACCGATACACAAAGCAAGCCGTCGCCTCGCCTCTTGTCCTTCCTGCCTTCCTTCCGCCCCCGCCCTTCTCACACACACCGCCTCTCCACTTTCGCCCACCCCCCCCTCCTTTTCTTTTTTTTTTTTTTTGTTTCTTTCTTTCTTTCTTTCTCTCCTTCCCGCCATGGCGGTTACGGCACCGCCTGCAGCGGCAGATTTTTTGCGCCCACACGCCTACTCCTACCACCATTAACCTTGCCCTGCCCTGCCCATCAACGTCGCAGTCGAACCGACGCGTGCCAACACACTGCCCACGTTCCTTTCTCTTTTCGGCCTACGCCCATTACGCGCCGCCGCCACAGCACCTTCCCTTCCCACAACACACCGACGTCATCACACGCACCCAAAACAGGGGCCACGACCGTGTTCCTCGCCCACTCCCATCCCGCACGGTACGCACATTCCCAACTACTACCGCGCACCCTCCCTTTCCAATCTGTGTGTCTCTGTGTCTGTGTCCTGTCCGCGCGTGACGCCTCTCAACATCCGCCGTCCCCCGTCCCGTTTTCGCCCCCATGCCGTCGTCGCGCCGCCTCCTCCCCGTCCACCGCCGCCCCTGTCCGCCCCGCACCACACCATACACCGCTGCTTGTCCCGGCCGTTGCCACCAAAGGCGCCGACCGCAAACGCGCCACGCCGCAGCCCCCGTGCGTCTCGCGCTCGCTTGCATCTCCGTGCCGACGCTGCCTCTCTTCCCACTCGCACTCGACCTCGACAACACAGTCTTTGGCTCCGCCACTGCGTGTTCCGGTGGTACGCACGCTGCAACACGTATGTATTCATTACCAGAGCGATGGCGAGGCATGACAGCATCTCTGTCTGACCAGAGAGTTCTTTATCGCTGCTAGTCGGCGCTTGGACCGCGCCAGACGACAGTAGTGGCACGCACCGGGTCGCCAGGAACAGTTGTTATATATATTGTAGCGCGAGTCGGGAGAGGTAGTAGTCGGTCGACAGTAGTAGCGGGTCGACGGTTGTACTGAGCGGGCGTCGGCGGCGTGCTCTGCTCGTCTCGCGACTCTGGTCACGGTTCGGGACGATGTATAGTATATTGTGTTATAATCAAAAGGTGGTGTGACGCTGCATTGCGCAAATCTGATAACGTATGTTCATTGTACTTCTTTTGTTCAACAACAAAAGCCCCACTATTACTTTTTTTCTAAAGTAACTTTTGTCTCTTAACGAAAAACATTCACTTTTTAAAGACTACTTCCTATGGCATTTCCCTCCAAGGAGTGCAATTAATTACCAGCCAGCACTCATTCATTGCACACAGCTGTGTAAGGGGTATCTACAATTGAGGAGCGGATATAAATGCAATTTTTTGTTTTTTTTTTTTTTTGTGTGTGTGTGTTGTAACCTCCCAGCAAAATTTAAAATAATGGACAATGTTATTTACGGATGCTAATGGACATTGCGCTAATTGTAACCTCGCCCACAATGAGAGGTATTGAAAATGGCAACAAAAATGTGAAATTCGCAATCTGACTCAAATATAAAGTCTTCACACAACATTTACAAACGTCCGTTCAGTGACAAGAAACTTCAATTAAACCGAAATATCGGTCTTTGGCCCTGTGCAAAACAATCAGAATTAAAGTCTTACCTCCGAATAAATGGATGTCACATTTCTGCTCTGGTTGTTGCGCAGCGCTTGGAGGAACTGCATTTGCAAATAATAATATTCTCTTTTTTTGTGATTTTAGTGACATTTTTCTTCAAAGCAGTGGAATGAAATGTGAAGTGCAACGAACTCTTTAGTTCAATAACAAATTAAATGTTTGAAAAATGCTTTTGAAATAAAAATTATTATTGGGGAACTTGTTGGAGAATAATTACACTTTTTCATTATCTAATGATTATATTAATTAACAGTATACCTTATTCACCATCTTGACCAGTGTTGCCGACCACCTACATCACACAACCGCACTCGGCTGCTACTACTGACCGACCGCTCTGCATGACGACTATTAGCGTACTGCACGCGACGACTACTGACAGAGTACAGCCCTCAACTACACAGAGCTACGGACTCGCAACGACTACTGACAGACAGACTGACTGACTGAGAACCGCTCGCAACACTCGCGCAGTCCAGCGCAAACTCTCTGGTCACAGATGCTACAACGTCTCGCCATCGCTACTATGTTACATACGTGTTTCAGTGTCTTTTTCATTGGGGTAACGATCTTTGGCTCTTTTTATTCTGAATACAGGGCCAAAGGTCAACGCTGCTGCCCTTATACAATTTATCAGGTTTCATTATGTCTGTTGCAATGTTACATACGGTTCACTCTTTCATTAATATTACCGTTGGGTTTGTTTTGTAGGGACGTTAACATTCTGGCACATTTTTATTATCATCGGACTCTCTGCTATTTGTGCAGGGAGGTTATACCTGGGTCCATTTCCATTTCCATTTACATTTTAATATTGATAGACTTTTTGTTTTCTTTTTTGTTTCTTGTTGTTTTTCCTTCTTTTTTTTTGTTGTTTTTTTTTTTTTTGTTTTGTTTTTCCCGCTCTCACCACCACCGCCGCATCACGCCTTCCGTTTTCTTGGTTTCTTTTCTGTTCTTCAACTGCTTCAACATCACCGCGCCCCATTTCCACACCACAGCCATCAGCCTCCAAGACGGGCGGGCGCAGTGTGCCATTTCCGGCGCACAAGCACACCCGTACGGTACTCTCCTCGCCCCCACGCCACCAACAACACAGCGACCACGCGGCTTTCAGGCATGGCACGGCACGGCACGGCACGGCACGGCACGGCACGGCACCGGCGAAATGCGCCGCCCCCGCCCCTCCGCGCATCCGTCCGTCTCGCCACGTTCACTGACAGCCGCGTCTGCGGCTACACCACGACAACCACAACACAACACCGCTCCCCTCCCTGGCAACTCACATTGTTTTTCTCCTCCTCTTTTGCACAAACCACAACGCCGAGCACAGGCGCAAGCCACCCACACCGCGCCCCTCCCCGTCCCGTCTTTGGCCGCCGCTCCTCGTTTCCTCGTTTGCCCCCTCCCATCTCCCGAAATGCCATGCCAGCAGCGTTACGCATGCCCCTCCCCTGTCCACACAACACTACCGCCTAACGAACAGCCTTTTCCGGGCCACATCCAGGGCACGCCCACCTCCAAACACTGCCAATTCACGGACGCACACACTCACTCACTTTCTCGACACCTTTCTGTACGGAGGGTGCGTCATCTCGACCGTGACAGAGTGACGGCAACTATCGACGATCCATTTCCCCCCACTGGTAAAACATGTCCACTAACACCTACATACATCATTCAAGTACACAGACAATAGCATACACACAATGGGAGGGCACACGAACATGGACGGCACGGCACTGTCATACACTCTTCCTCAGAACCATATCAACAAACGTTACGTACATCCGGGAAAGCGAAAGCGAACGCGAAAGCGAAAGCAAAAGCAAAAGCAAAGGCAAAGCCCAATGCAGCCGTCAAAGGTAACGTTCACCACGGCAGACACTTGCAGCCGCGCCGCCGTTAAACGCATTTCAGTGCGGCTCCAATACGCCTCCGACACGGGAACGTTCCGTTGCTCTACGAATGCGTTTCTCCCCTTTTTCCCTTCCTCTCTCTTTTGCCCCCCCCCCTCCTTGCACTCTCGCCTCATTCCTCACGTTCTGCCCAGACATTCGACCGATCAAAGTCAACCTTTCGTTACCGTTCTCAGCGCGACGGTGTACAACAGTATGACGGGTGTGCCCAAGACTTCGGTTCAGTTGCGTGACGCCGGTCTATCGCGCCGATCGACAGTTACTCAGGGGGCGACGGATCGGACCACGTCACCGACACACAAAACACTTTCAAACAAACAAATACATACCGGATGGACACAGACAAACACGTGTACAGACATTCGCCAAACAAACGACCGCCGCCGCCGCCGTCGTCGTCTAGCGTGCATCTTGAATGACGACATCGGTGTGCGTGCGTCGTACGCAATCAGTCAGACACGGCTATCAAACATCAGAGTCGAATGGTACATCATCGTGCGTGTCGCCGTACACGTACAGTACAATACAACAACAATGCGTCTTAATGGCACGTTCATTTCAACGTCACTCACACACCTCCACGCTGCAGTTACGTCGCACCATTGTCAAACTCGGCGTACAGCAAAGGGAATAGTGGGCGGCAAAAAAAACCAAACAAAAACATTTCACATTTCACCCTCGCCATGTATGATGTGCAAAAAAACAAACCCGCAAACGGCCGTCGTTACGGTGACACAAAAGTCGCCGATCACACTGTCCCCCCCTCGCAGACGGGTCTCACACACACACACACACCAACAACACCAATGGGTCAAAAACCACGCCAACGAGGCGTGCCACCATTCCACGCCACGGCGACCAACCTCGTGGCCGTACCCCGCGCAACACGCTTTGACGCGCCCCCCCACCCACAATCAAAATGCACACACACACATCACAGCCGTCCACACAAACAACAACAATTCCGCCCTTCCCGCAAAAGGCAAGTTGGTGGCCCTGAAAAGGGCCGTTTTGCCGCTCTCGCAACGGAGGAGCCTTCTCCATCCTTCCTTCCATTCCAGAGCCACCTCCTTACTTGGAGCTCGTGTACTTGGTCACCGCCTTCGTGCCCTCGCTCACGGCGTGCTTGGCCAGCTCGCCAGGCAGCAACAGCCGCACAGCGGTCTGGATCTCGCGGGACGTGATGGTCGAGCGCTTGTTGTAGTGCGCCAGGCGAGAAGCCTCGGCCGCAATGCGCTCGAAAATGTCGTTCACGAAGCTGTTCATGATGCTCATCGCCTTCGACGAGATGCCCGTGTCAGGGTGCACCTGCTTCAGCACCTTGTAGATGTAGATGGCATAGCTCTCCTTCCTCTTGCGCTTCTTCTTCTTGTCGCCCTTCGAAATGTTCTTCTGCGCCTTGCCAGCCTTCTTGGCGGCCTTCCCGCTAGTCTTGGGCGGCATCTCGAACCAACGTACGGCAGCAGCAACACCAGTAGCAAGCGCTCCGCTCTAGTCAGCGTCTCCCCACACAGTGGCACCCGCCGCCAGCCGCCGCCGCACCTTTACCAGCTCGCCCTGTTGCGGCCGCCGACCAATGGGGCGCGCGCGCAACCGGCCGCCGCACCCGAGCCCATAAAGCACCCCCACCCCGGCTGCGCCGGCACGCACTCCGCTGCTCGACTCGCTGCCGCTCGCACCGGTCGTTTTCGTTTCCGTTTCGTGTGCACCGTCGCTAGCCCATCGCCATGTCCGGACGCGGAAAGGGAGGCAAAGTCAAGGGCAAGTCAAAGTCCCGCTCAAGCAGGGCTGGGCTCCAGTTCCCGGTCGGCAGAATCCACCGCCTCCTGCGCAAGGGAAACTACGCAGAGCGCGTCGGCGCCGGGGCGCCCGTCTACCTCGCCGCCGTCATGGAGTACCTCGCGGCTGAGGTGCTCGAGCTGGCCGGAAACGCGGCCCGCGACAACAAGAAGACGCGCATCATCCCGCGCCACCTGCAGCTTGCCATCCGCAACGACGAGGAGCTCAACAAGCTCCTGTCGGGCGTCACCATCGCACAGGGTGGTGTCCTGCCCAACATCCAGGCCGTCCTGCTGCCAAAGAAGACCGAGAAGAAGGCCTAAAGGAGGCCAGGCAATCGCAGCGCCGCGTGCTCCCCTGCACGCAACGCGCTTTGCCGGCTCGGCTCGGCCCACAACAATCGGCCCTTTTCAGGGCCACCACACACACCTACGTCCAAAGCAAAATTTCAGTCGTCCTCGCCGCACCTTGTTTTGTTTTAACTTTGCACTGTCACAGCACAGCCGCCGCCGGCGCACGTCCGCCATCTTGTCGTCCACACAGCCCGTGTGGCCCAACACACACACATTTTGCACGGTCGCAGTCGCCTTCCAAACCGACAACGGCAGCAATAATGACCATTGTTAAAGGGAGGCGTGTCGACACACCGCCCTCCACTCCCGCGCGCAACGGCCGTCGACACGAACGAAACAGCTGATCCGGCCGCCTATGCCCACACGCCTTGCCTCGGAAACCCCAACGCCGCCGCAAACAAACACACAGAGACAAACCACGCAAGCAAATAATCACCGCCTCTCGCACAACAACACACAGCCCGCCATCTCCGTCGCGATCGATACAAAGACACACAAACGAAGCAGCTCCACACACAGCCAGCCACATGACACGTTTCCTTTCCTTCTCCCCTCCCAGTCACATCACGTCGCTCAAACGGAAAGAAAGAAAGAAAGAAACAAACAAACAAACAACACAGCGCACACACGCAGCAACAACAACACAGACTCTTTCGCACTTTTCAACTTCCGAACAGTGTGGTGGCCCTGAAAAGGGCCGTTTTCTAGTCTCTCCCACCCACAAGCACGGCCGCGGGAAGGCCAGCGCCCGCTGCGACGCAGCCTAACCGCCGAAACCGTACAGGGTGCGCCCCTGCCTCTTCAGGGCGTACACCACGTCCATGGCCGTCACAGTCTTGCGCTTGGCGTGCTCAGTGTACGTCACCGCGTCGCGGATCACGTTCTCCAGGAACACCTTCAGCACCCCGCGGGTCTCCTCGTAGATCAGACCAGAGATGCGCTTCACGCCGCCCCTGCGAGCCAGGCGGCGGATGGCGGGCTTCGTGATGCCCTGGATGTTGTCGCGCAACACCTTGCGGTGCCGCTTGGCGCCACCCTTGCCGAGCCCCTTTCCTCCCTTGCCGCGGCCTGTCATCCTTCCTTCCTCGGGCAAAGCAAAACGTGCACAAACAGCAGCTGCAGCGGCTGGCGAGTCGGCTACGGTCTGCGCCCAGCGCGCCCGCCGCCCCCCTATATAGACTCTGGCCCGCCCTCCCCCCACCACGCGCAACCGAGGGCATATAAGCGCAGCACGGAGGCGCGCGGGCCCGTTGTCAAGGCAGCACCGGACGCCGCGCCGCACCTAACCTCCACGCACGCCGCTCCGCTACCGCTACCGCTACCGCCATGGCCCGCACAAAGCAAACGGCCCGCAAGTCCACCGGCGGAAAGGCGCCGCGCAAACAGCTCGCCACCAAGGCGGCGAGGAAGAGCGCGCCCGCCACCGGAGGCGTCAAGAAGCCCCACCGCTACAGGCCGGGCACCGTCGCCCTGCGAGAAATCAGGCGCTACCAGAAGAGCACAGAGCTGCTCATCCGCAAGCTGCCATTCCAGCGCCTAGTGCGCGAGATCGCCCAGGACTTCAAGACCGACCTGCGCTTCCAGAGCTCCGCAGTCATGGCCCTGCAGGAGGCCAGCGAGGCCTACCTCGTCGGCCTCTTCGAAGACACCAACCTGTGCGCAATCCACGCCAAGCGCGTCACCATCATGCCCAAGGACATCCAGCTCGCGCGCCGCATCCGCGGCGAGCGCGCCTAAACCGCGCCGCGGCACCGCACCGCACAAACAAAAACGGCCCTTTTCAGGGCCACTAACATCTCTCCGTCGCGAGCAAACTTTGTCGGTCGCCTGCCTCTCGCCCCGCAACCCAAAAACAAAACAAAAAACCACCACTTCCCGTCCGTCCGCCACACCCGCTCACTCTGCCTGCCTGCTAGCAGCGCGCAACAATCACACATCATCCCTCCCCGGCGCTCAAAGCGCACAATACCCAACGGCCGACGTCACACCGCACGGGTGGCTGGCCGGCCGCCGCTTTCGTTTCGAAAACAAAAAAAACCCGCACTCCACTCCGACGGCCAACGGCCAGGCAGGCGCGCTCGCTCGCTCTACACGCCACCGAAATCCCCGCCGACTCCTTCCGCATCTCAACGTGCCCCCCGTTGCAAAACATCACACACACACACACACACAAAGGAACAAAACAAAACAAAGACCAGACACGACTCGACAAGACAGACATCCGAGAAGAACGAACGCAGGCAAGCCAACCAACGTATTCAAACAAAACAACGCGACAGAAAACCAACCGTCGGCCGCCGCCACAAACACGGCGACAATCAACCACGACAACAACAACACCGCTTACCGCTACCGCCGCCCACACCCGCCACCGACCCCCGCAATCCAACCACCACGGCACGCAAACAGCATCCCCACGGGCATACAGAAACGCCAGACAGACACCCACACCAAACGCAACACGACAATCAAAACCTTCCCCGACGTGCTTTGATGGCCCTGAGAAGGGCCGTTTTGGGCCGCGCGTCTCTTGCGCGCCACTAGACGACGACGGGGGGTGGGGACGACGGAGTCAAGCGCCAAACCCTTCCATTCCCATCTCTTTCTCCTCTACTCTACTTCTTCTTCTTGGGCGAAGCCTTCGCCTTAGACGGCGTCGTCGCCTTCTTCGGGCGCGGCGCCTTCGGCTTCTTCGTCGGAACCTTGGCGGCCTTCTTCGCCTTCGACGGCGACTTGGCCTTGGCCGGCTTGGCCGCAGCCGCCTTCTTCGCACCCGCGGGAGCGGCCGACGCCGCAGACGCCTTCTAGGCGGCGCCCGCCTTCCGACCGGTCGCCGCCTTCACGCCACCAGCCTTCTTTGCGCCGGCCGCACGGGCGCCCTTCTTCTCCTTGCTGGCCGGAGCGGCGCGCTTCTTCTTGGCACCGCCAGCACGAGCCTTGCCGCCCTCGGCCGCCCCCCCGCCGCCGGCGCCGGCAAGCTTGAACGAGCCGGACGCGCCCTTCCCCTTCGTCTGCACCAGCTCGCCCGCCACGACGGCCGACTTGAGGTACTTCTTGATAAACGGCGCCAGCTTCTCCGCGTCCAGCTTGTAGTGCGCGGCTATGTACTTCTTGATCGCCTGCAGCGACGACCCGCCGCGCTCCTTCAGACTCTTGATGGCGGCCGTCACCATCTCAGAGGTGCGCGGGTGCGCAGGCTTGGCGCGCGGCTTCTTCGCAGACGACGCAGACTTGGCCTTCTTCGTAGTGCCGGTGGCGGCGGGTGCCGCAGCAGTCTCGTTCGTAGCCGCCTGATCTGCCATTTCGACGACGCGCGTAACACACAGCGAGAGCGAGCGGGACGGCAGGCACGCAAGCACAGCACAGCAGCAGAGCAGAGAATCACAAGGCCCAGCCAGTGTCGCGGGCGGGCGCGGACGGCCGAGAGAGCGGCCGCCACTCTGCGCGCCGCCGCGCCGCGCCTCCCGCGCTTGCTACCGCCCAACGTCCGACAGCCTGTGCGGAGCAGCCCCAAACCTGCGCCACAACCGCCCGCGCCTTTCAAACCACCGAGGATGGGGCTACACACAGCCACACCACAGTCGCCAACCAGTCGCCACGGCAGCGCCGCAAACCACGGCCAAACTGCAGCTACCGCGCGCTACAGCCTGGGTCGGCCCGCCGAGAATCGCCGCCCCCGCCCAAATGCCGCCCCCACAGCCCCAGCCGACGACCCGCCACAATGGCCAAACCTTCGGCAAAACTCCCACACCGTCGCCGCGGCAGCCCGGCCAGCGCGGCCGGCGCCACAGCCACACAAGCCGAGGCGTGCGGCGATGACGGCCGTGCAAACGCGCCTCCGCCGCCCCATCGCCTTCCGTCGCCCTCCCGCCGTTTCCCGATCGGCCCGCAGCCGTCGGGCCACATCGCGCGCCGTCCTCCTCCTCTCGCCCGCCAACATTCACAGCCGTTTCTCAACAATTGCCCGCCGCAAACGGACGCCGCCTGCGCAACAGGCGCCGCCGCCCCTCGCCGCTTCCGACCCAACCCCTCGACCGAGGCAAACCGCAATCCGAATCTACAGACCAACCCAATCTGCCGTCAAGCACACACGACAGCCGACCTTACACGTTACGCGTTACACATTACGTTTACACGTCTACGTTAGGTTAGGTTAGGTGGACGTGGGTTAGGTTAAGGGGACTTGGGTTAGGTTAAGCGTCAAACTTAGGTTAAGCATTCAAACACGTCAGGCGTCAGAGGTTAGGTTAGGTTAGGTTACACGTTAGGTTAAGGGGTCGGTGCTAGGTTAAGAAGCGTCAAACGTAGGTTAGAAAAGCGTTCAAACGTGAGGCGTGAGCCGGACAGCTTACCTTACGTAGACGTTAGGGGCTCACAGGCTGAGCTCACCTCGCCACACCACAGGTTAGGTTCGGTTCGGTTCGGTTCGCTCGGCTCAGCGTAAAGCGCCGAGGTCAGGGTTACGTTCGTTCACCTTCGGGCGCCACACTTTCGGTTGAAAGGTCGCGACGGGACGGACGTCGGCAGGCACGCCGCAAACGAACAAAAAAAACGTACAGACGACGTCGGAAACCGCCGACAGACGGGGGAGCAGCACGACCACGACCAGACACCGAGCGCGAACGAGACACACGCGAACCACCCCCACCGGCCAAAGGGCACCACACAACAACCCAGAGCACCACGTGTCGACACCAGAGCAACCCGCCGCTCACGCGACATGGCTGGCACCGAAGGGCAACCGCCCGCAACTGCGCTTTCCGCGCCGGCCCGGATGCACGTCGTGCTACAACAACACCACTACCGTACACAGCCGCTGTTCACAACATCACTATCAATGGCGCGCCCGCGGCTCGCCGCCGTCGCAGTCGCAGCCCCAACGCCAGCACTTTTGCACCACCATTCACACGCACCGCAACACAGCTCGCCGACACAGCCGAACAAAACAAACACCACACAACAACAGCAACAACGCCGCCGCCTCTACTTGTGCCGGCGACCCACCCCGCCGATGGCGCACCTTTCGCCAGCCGGCAATCGACACACACGCACCCACCCACCGGGGCCCAGTGCAAAAAACAAAAAAAAACACACAAAAACAAAAAAATCAAACGACACGGGAAGCGCACACCGCCACTTCGCGCGCACGCCACCAACCAGTCGTCGTCTCAAAATAACAAACACAAACACAATAAACTAACAACTAGGGCAACACAAAACAAAAACGCCTCGCACGAACCGCCCACAAAAAGGACAAGCACACGCACAGCCTCTGCTGACGACCACGACGCAGCGGCACGCTGCTCCTGTCCCGCGCCCCGCGCCCCACTCGATTCACAACTCACGCGACACCGTCAACGACGGGCTCGCTTCCCGCAACCTACCACCTTTCCGCCACGACGCACAGCCCCAGCCCCACCCGACGACGCCCGTGGCAACGACTGCACTTTCACCACCGCCTCCCCCTTCCCCCCCAAAACAACACACACACACACACACACAGCCAGCCAAAAACGCACTCGCGACCCACACATGCACGTGCATCGGCACACGCCAACCAGTCAACGTCGACAACCACACGCAAGGCTCGAAACGAAACCGGCGTCCTTCCACGTTGCCATCAAGCTACGCGACACAAGACACAAGGAACCAACACAACAGCCGGCCCCACTAATTCCCACTCTCACGCCGCAAAAAGCACACCGAAACCGCCAAACGCACGCACATTCCCCTTCGCACCGACACCACCGACCGGCTCGCTACCACACACCTCTCGGCAGCCGTTTCACGCCAATTCGCCACACCGCCCACACAGTCGACAAGCGCCCGCCCTGTACGGCACACGCAACGACGCAGCGCAGCAAAGGGCGCCCGCAACACATACCTCTCCGCCGCCCGACGCGCCAACCGCCACACCACACCGCCAGCCACTCGCAAATTGTGCACTGCCACCAGCCACACGTCCAACACGCCGCGCCGCCTCCGGCCACCCGCCAGGGGGCGCTCACGTCCGCGACAACAGCGCGGCCCGCCGGGCCGGGCCGAACCGAACCGAGCCGCCGCTGCTCTGCACTCGGCACGGCCACACCCTGCTGCAGACCGGGCTCGTCCCTCTGTACGCGTCTGCCTGCGCATCAACACAACACGACCTTTTTTTTTTTTCTCTCTCTACCGCCATCCCTCCTTCTCGCGTTTTACTCGTTGTTGCAGCAGCGGCGCACACCTACACATCCACAGCCCCAGCCGAGCCGGCCTCACCTCAGGGCCCGCCGCCAGCGTCTCCTCCTCGGGCACAGGTGCGGTGCTGTGGCCGCCCATCCAACCGCATTGCTGGCCGTCCAGCCACCAGGCGTTCCCACTGCCGCGAGCCACGCCGCGCACCGACCCTGCTGCAGAAAACGAAGCATAGCCAGAGACCGACCGATACACAAAGCAAGCCGTCGCCTCGCCTCTTGTCCTTCCTGCCTTCCTTCCGCCCCCGCCCTTCTCACACCACCGCCTCTCCACTTTCGCCCACCCCCCCCTCCTTTTCTTTTTTTTTTTTTTTGTTTCTTTCTTTCTTTCTTTCTCTCCTTCCCGCCATGGCGGTTACGGCACCGCCTGCAGCGGCAGATTTTTTGCGCCCACACGCCTACTCCTACCACCATTAACCTTGCCCTGCCCTGCCCATCAACGTCGCAGTCGAACCGACGCGTGCCAACACACTGCCCACGTTCCTTTCTCTTTTCGGCCTACGCCCATTACGCGCCGCCGCCACAGCACCTTCCCTTCCCACAACACACCGACGTCATCACACGCACCCAAAACAGGGGCCACGACCGTGTTCCTCGCCCACTCCCATCCCGCACGGTACGCACATTCCCAACTACTACCGCGCACCCTCCCTTTCCAATCTGTGTGTCTCTGTGTCTGTGTCCTGTCCGCGCGTGACGCCTCTCAACATCCGCCGTCCCCCGTCCCGTTTTCGCCCCCATGCCGTCGTCGCGCCGCCTCCTCCCCGTCCACCGCCGCCCCTGTCCGCCCCGCACCACACCATACACCGCTGCTTGTCCCGGCCGTTGCCACCAAAGGCGCCGACCGCAAACGCGCCACGCCGCAGCCCCCGTGCGTCTCGCGCTCGCTTGCATCTCCGTGCCGACGCTGCCTCTCTTCCCACTCGCACTCGACCTCGACAACACAGTCTTTGGCTCCGCCACTGCGTGTTCCGGTGGTACGCACGCTGCAACACGTATGTATTCATTACCAGAGCGATGGCGAGGCATGACAGCATCTCTGTCTGACCAGAGAGTTCTTTATCGCTGCTAGTCGGCGCTTGGACCGCGCCAGACGACAGTAGTGGCACGCACCGGGTCGCCAGGAACAGTTGTTATATATATTGTAGCGCGAGTCGGGAGAGGTAGTAGTCGGTCGACAGTAGTAGCGGGTCGACGGTTGTACTGAGCGGGCGTCGGCGGCGTGCTCTGCTCGTCTCGCGACTCTGGTCACGGTTCGGGACGATGTATAGTATATTGTGTTATAATCAAAAGGTGGTGTGACGCTGCATTGCGCAAATCTGATAACGTATGTTCATTGTACTTCTTTTGTTCAACAACAAAAGCCCCACTATTACTTTTTTTCTAAAGTAACTTTTGTCTCTTAACGAAAAACATTCACTTTTTAAAGACTACTTCCTATGGCATTTCCCTCCAAGGAGTGCAATTAATTACCAGCCAGCACTCATTCATTGCACACAGCTGTGTAAGGGGTATCTACAATTGAGGAGCGGATATAAATGCAATTTTTTGTTTTTTTTTTTTTTTGTGTGTGTGTGTTGTAACCTCCCAGCAAAATTTAAAATAATGGACAATGTTATTTACGGATGCTAATGGACATTGCGCTAATTGTAACCTCGCCCACAATGAGAGGTATTGAAAATGGCAACAAAAATGTGAAATTCGCAATCTGACTCAAATATAAAGTCTTCACACAACATTTACAAACGTCCGTTCAGTGACAAGAAACTTCAATTAAACCGAAATATCGGTCTTTGGCCCTGTGCAAAACAATCAGAATTAAAGTCTTACCTCCGAATAAATGGATGTCACATTTCTGCTCTGGTTGTTGCGCAGCGCTTGGAGGAACTGCATTTGCAAATAATAATATTCTCTTTTTTTGTGATTTTAGTGACATTTTTCTTCAAAGCAGTGGAATGAAATGTGAAGTGCAACGAACTCTTTAGTTCAATAACAAATTAAATGTTTGAAAAATGCTTTTGAAATAAAAATTATTATTGGGGAACTTGTTGGAGAATAATTACACTTTTTCATTATCTAATGATTATATTAATTAACAGTATACCTTATTCACCATCTTGACCAGTGTTGCCGACCACCTACATCACACAACCGCACTCGGCTGCTACTACTGACCGACCGCTCTGCATGACGACTATTAGCGTACTGCACGCGACGACTACTGACAGAGTACAGCCCTCAACTACACAGAGCTACGGACTCGCAACGACTACTGACAGACAGACTGACTGACTGAGAACCGCTCGCAACACTCGCGCAGTCCAGCGCAAACTCTCTGGTCACAGATGCTACAACGTCTCGCCATCGCTACTATGTTACATACGTGTTTCAGTGTCTTTTTCATTGGGGTAACGATCTTTGGCTCTTTTTATTCTGAATACAGGGCCAAAGGTCAACGCTGCTGCCCTTATACAATTTATCAGGTTTCATTATGTCTGTTGCAATGTTACATACGGTTCACTCTTTCATTAATATTACCGTTGGGTTTGTTTTGTAGGGACGTTAACATTCTGGCACATTTTTATTATCATCGGACTCTCTGCTATTTGTGCAGGGAGGTTATACCTGGGTCCATTTCCATTTCCATTTACATTTTAATATTGATAGACTTTTTGTTTTCTTTTTTGTTTCTTGTTGTTTTTCCTTCTTTTTTTTTGTTGTTTTTTTTTTTTTTGTTTTGTTTTTCCCGCTCTCACCACCACCGCCGCATCACGCCTTCCGTTTTCTTGGTTTCTTTTCTGTTCTTCAACTGCTTCAACATCACCGCGCCCCATTTCCACACCACAGCCATCAGCCTCCAAGACGGGCGGGCGCAGTGTGCCATTTCCGGCGCACAAGCACACCCGTACGGTACTCTCCTCGCCCCCACGCCACCAACAACACAGCGACCACGCGGCTTTCAGGCATGGCACGGCACGGCACGGCACGGCACGGCACGGCACGGCACCGGCGAAATGCGCCGCCCCCGCCCCTCCGCGCATCCGTCCGTCTCGCCACGTTCACTGACAGCCGCGTCTGCGGCTACACCACGACAACCACAACACAACACCGCTCCCCTCCCTGGCAACTCACATTGTTTTTCTCCTCCTCTTTTGCACAAACCACAACGCCGAGCACAGGCGCAAGCCACCCACACCGCGCCCCTCCCCGTCCCGTCTTTGGCCGCCGCTCCTCGTTTCCTCGTTTGCCCCCTCCCATCTCCCGAAATGCCATGCCAGCAGCGTTACGCATGCCCCTCCCCTGTCCACACAACACTACCGCCTAACGAACAGCCTTTTCCGGGCCACATCCAGGGCACGCCCACCTCCAAACACTGCCAATTCACGGACGCACACACTCACTCACTTTCTCGACACCTTTCTGTACGGAGGGTGCGTCATCTCGACCGTGACAGAGTGACGGCAACTATCGACGATCCATTTCCCCCCACTGGTAAAACATGTCCACTAACACCTACATACATCATTCAAGTACACAGACAATAGCATACACACAATGGGAGGGCACACGAACATGGACGGCACGGCACTGTCATACACTCTTCCTCAGAACCATATCAACAAACG
This sequence comes from Schistocerca serialis cubense, assembly GCF_023864345.2. Lineage (NCBI taxonomy): Eukaryota > Metazoa > Arthropoda > Insecta > Orthoptera > Acrididae > Schistocerca > Schistocerca serialis. Next base: position 33,373 of record NW_026048103.1, on the reverse strand, counting down.
TTACGTACATCCGGGAAAGCGAAAGCGAACGCGAAAGCGAAAGCAAAAGCAAAAGCAAAGGCAAAGCCCAATGCAGCCGTCAAAGGTAACGTTCACCACGGCAGACACTTGCAGCCGCGCCGCCGTTAAACGCATTTCAGTGCGGCTCCAATACGCCTCCGACACGGGAACGTTCCGTTGCTCTACGAATGCGTTTCTCCCCTTTTTCCCTTCCTCTCTCTTTTGCCCCCCCCCCTCCTTGCACTCTCGCCTCATTCCTCACGTTCTGCCCAGACATTCGACCGATCAAAGTCAACCTTTCGTTACCGTTCTCAGCGCGACGGTGTACAACAGTATGACGGGTGTGCCCAAGACTTCGGTTCAGTTGCGTGACGCCGGTCTATCGCGCCGATCGACAGTTACTCAGGGGGCGACGGATCGGACCACGTCACCGACACACAAAACACTTTCAAACAAACAAATACATACCGGATGGACACAGACAAACACGTGTACAGACATTCGCCAAACAAACGACCGCCGCCGCCGCCGTCGTCGTCTAGCGTGCATCTTGAATGACGACATCGGTGTGCGTGCGTCGTACGCAATCAGTCAGACACGGCTATCAAACATCAGAGTCGAATGGTACATCATCGTGCGTGTCGCCGTACACGTACAGTACAATACAACAACAATGCGTCTTAATGGCACGTTCATTTCAACGTCACTCACACACCTCCACGCTGCAGTTACGTCGCACCATTGTCAAACTCGGCGTACAGCAAAGGGAATAGTGGGCGGCAAAAAAAACCAAACAAAAACATTTCACATTTCACCCTCGCCATGTATGATGTGCAAAAAAACAAACCCGCAAACGGCCGTCGTTACGGTGACACAAAAGTCGCCGATCACACTGTCCCCCCCTCGCAGACGGGTCTCACACACACACACACACCAACAACACCAATGGGTCAAAAACCACGCCAACGAGGCGTGCCACCATTCCACGCCACGGCGACCAACCTCGTGGCCGTACCCCGCGCAACACGCTTTGACGCGCCCCCCCACCCACAATCAAAATGCACACACACACATCACAGCCGTCCACACAAACAACAACAATTCCGCCCTTCCCGCAAAAGGCAAGTTGGTGGCCCTGAAAAGGGCCGTTTTGCCGCTCTCGCAACGGAGGAGCCTTCTCCATCCTTCCTTCCATTCCAGAGCCACCTCCTTACTTGGAGCTCGTGTACTTGGTCACCGCCTTCGTGCCCTCGCTCACGGCGTGCTTGGCCAGCTCGCCAGGCAGCAACAGCCGCACAGCGGTCTGGATCTCGCGGGACGTGATGGTCGAGCGCTTGTTGTAGTGCGCCAGGCGAGAAGCCTCGGCCGCAATGCGCTCGAAAATGTCGTTCACGAAGCTGTTCATGATGCTCATCGCCTTCGACGAGATGCCCGTGTCAGGGTGCACCTGCTTCAGCACCTTGTAGATGTAGATGGCATAGCTCTCCTTCCTCTTGCGCTTCTTCTTCTTGTCGCCCTTCGAAATGTTCTTCTGCGCCTTGCCAGCCTTCTTGGCGGCCTTCCCGCTAGTCTTGGGCGGCATCTCGAACCAACGTACGGCAGCAGCAACACCAGTAGCAAGCGCTCCGCTCTAGTCAGCGTCTCCCCACACAGTGGCACCCGCCGCCAGCCGCCGCCGCACCTTTACCAGCTCGCCCTGTTGCGGCCGCCGACCAATGGGGCGCGCGCGCAACCGGCCGCCGCACCCGAGCCCATAAAGCACCCCCACCCCGGCTGCGCCGGCACGCACTCCGCTGCTCGACTCGCTGCCGCTCGCACCGGTCGTTTTCGTTTCCGTTTCGTGTGCACCGTCGCTAGCCCATCGCCATGTCCGGACGCGGAAAGGGAGGCAAAGTCAAGGGCAAGTCAAAGTCCCGCTCAAGCAGGGCTGGGCTCCAGTTCCCGGTCGGCAGAATCCACCGCCTCCTGCGCAAGGGAAACTACGCAGAGCGCGTCGGCGCCGGGGCGCCCGTCTACCTCGCCGCCGTCATGGAGTACCTCGCGGCTGAGGTGCTCGAGCTGGCCGGAAACGCGGCCCGCGACAACAAGAAGACGCGCATCATCCCGCGCCACCTGCAGCTTGCCATCCGCAACGACGAGGAGCTCAACAAGCTCCTGTCGGGCGTCACCATCGCACAGGGTGGTGTCCTGCCCAACATCCAGGCCGTCCTGCTGCCAAAGAAGACCGAGAAGAAGGCCTAAAGGAGGCCAGGCAATCGCAGCGCCGCGTGCTCCCCTGCACGCAACGCGCTTTGCCGGCTCGGCTCGGCCCACAACAATCGGCCCTTTTCAGGGCCACCACACACACCTACGTCCAAAGCAAAATTTCAGTCGTCCTCGCCGCACCTTGTTTTGTTTTAACTTTGCACTGTCACAGCACAGCCGCCGCCGGCGCACGTCCGCCATCTTGTCGTCCACACAGCCCGTGTGGCCCAACACACACACATTTTGCACGGTCGCAGTCGCCTTCCAAACCGACAACGGCAGCAATAATGACCATTGTTAAAGGGAGGCGTGTCGACACACCGCCCTCCACTCCCGCGCGCAACGGCCGTCGACACGAACGAAACAGCTGATCCGGCCGCCTATGCCCACACGCCTTGCCTCGGAAACCCCAACGCCGCCGCAAACAAACACACAGAGACAAACCACGCAAGCAAATAATCACCGCCTCTCGCACAACAACACACAGCCCGCCATCTCCGTCGCGATCGATACAAAGACACACAAACGAAGCAGCTCCACACACAGCCAGCCACATGACACGTTTCCTTTCCTTCTCCCCTCCCAGTCACATCACGTCGCTCAAACGGAAAGAAAGAAAGAAAGAAACAAACAAACAAACAACACAGCGCACACACGCAGCAACAACAACACAGACTCTTTCGCACTTTTCAACTTCCGAACAGTGTGGTGGCCCTGAAAAGGGCCGTTTTCTAGTCTCTCCCACCCACAAGCACGGCCGCGGGAAGGCCAGCGCCCGCTGCGACGCAGCCTAACCGCCGAAACCGTACAGGGTGCGCCCCTGCCTCTTCAGGGCGTACACCACGTCCATGGCCGTCACAGTCTTGCGCTTGGCGTGCTCAGTGTACGTCACCGCGTCGCGGATCACGTTCTCCAGGAACACCTTCAGCACCCCGCGGGTCTCCTCGTAGATCAGACCAGAGATGCGCTTCACGCCGCCCCTGCGAGCCAGGCGGCGGATGGCGGGCTTCGTGATGCCCTGGATGTTGTCGCGCAACACCTTGCGGTGCCGCTTGGCGCCACCCTTGCCGAGCCCCTTTCCTCCCTTGCCGCGGCCTGTCATCCTTCCTTCCTCGGGCAAAGCAAAACGTGCACAAACAGCAGCTGCAGCGGCTGGCGAGTCGGCTACGGTCTGCGCCCAGCGCGCCCGCCGCCCCCCTATATAGACTCTGGCCCGCCCTCCCCCCACCACGCGCAACCGAGGGCATATAAGCGCAGCACGGAGGCGCGCGGGCCCGTTGTCAAGGCAGCACCGGACGCCGCGCCGCACCTAACCTCCACGCACGCCGCTCCGCTACCGCTACCGCTACCGCCATGGCCCGCACAAAGCAAACGGCCCGCAAGTCCACCGGCGGAAAGGCGCCGCGCAAACAGCTCGCCACCAAGGCGGCGAGGAAGAGCGCGCCCGCCACCGGAGGCGTCAAGAAGCCCCACCGCTACAGGCCGGGCACCGTCGCCCTGCGAGAAATCAGGCGCTACCAGAAGAGCACAGAGCTGCTCATCCGCAAGCTGCCATTCCAGCGCCTAGTGCGCGAGATCGCCCAGGACTTCAAGACCGACCTGCGCTTCCAGAGCTCCGCAGTCATGGCCCTGCAGGAGGCCAGCGAGGCCTACCTCGTCGGCCTCTTCGAAGACACCAACCTGTGCGCAATCCACGCCAAGCGCGTCACCATCATGCCCAAGGACATCCAGCTCGCGCGCCGCATCCGCGGCGAGCGCGCCTAAACCGCGCCGCGGCACCGCACCGCACAAACAAAAACGGCCCTTTTCAGGGCCACTAACATCTCTCCGTCGCGAGCAAACTTTGTCGGTCGCCTGCCTCTCGCCCCGCAACCCAAAAACAAAACAAAAAACCACCACTTCCCGTCCGTCCGCCACACCCGCTCACTCTGCCTGCCTGCTAGCAGCGCGCAACAATCACACATCATCCCTCCCCGGCGCTCAAAGCGCACAATACCCAACGGCCGACGTCACACCGCACGGGTGGCTGGCCGGCCGCCGCTTTCGTTTCGAAAACAAAAAAAACCCGCACTCCACTCCGACGGCCAACGGCCAGGCAGGCGCGCTCGCTCGCTCTACACGCCACCGAAATCCCCGCCGACTCCTTCCGCATCTCAACGTGCCCCCCGTTGCAAAACATCACACACACACACACACACAAAGGAACAAAACAAAACAAAGACCAGACACGACTCGACAAGACAGACATCCGAGAAGAACGAACGCAGGCAAGCCAACCAACGTATTCAAACAAAACAACGCGACAGAAAACCAACCGTCGGCCGCCGCCACAAACACGGCGACAATCAACCACGACAACAACAACACCGCTTACCGCTACCGCCGCCCACACCCGCCACCGACCCCCGCAATCCAACCACCACGGCACGCAAACAGCATCCCCACGGGCATACAGAAACGCCAGACAGACACCCACACCAAACGCAACACGACAATCAAAACCTTCCCCGACGTGCTTTGATGGCCCTGAGAAGGGCCGTTTTGGGCCGCGCGTCTCTTGCGCGCCACTAGACGACGACGGGGGGTGGGGACGACGGAGTCAAGCGCCAAACCCTTCCATTCCCATCTCTTTCTCCTCTACTCTACTTCTTCTTCTTGGGCGAAGCCTTCGCCTTAGACGGCGTCGTCGCCTTCTTCGGGCGCGGCGCCTTCGGCTTCTTCGTCGGAACCTTGGCGGCCTTCTTCGCCTTCGACGGCGACTTGGCCTTGGCCGGCTTGGCCGCAGCCGCCTTCTTCGCACCCGCGGGAGCGGCCGACGCCGCAGACGCCTTCTTGGCGGCGCCCGCCTTCCGACCGGTCGCCGCCTTCACGCCACCAGCCTTCTTTGCGCCGGCCGCACGGGCGCCCTTCTTCTCCTTGCTGGCCGGAGCGGCGCGCTTCTTCTTGGCACCGCCAGCACGAGCCTTGCCGCCCTCGGCCGCCCCCCCGCCGCCGGCGCCGGCAAGCTTGAACGAGCCGGACGCGCCCTTCCCCTTCGTCTGCACCAGCTCGCCCGCCACGACGGCCGACTTGAGGTACTTCTTGATAAACGGCGCCAGCTTCTCCGCGTCCAGCTTGTAGTGCGCGGCTATGTACTTCTTGATCGCCTGCAGCGACGACCCGCCGCGCTCCTTCAGACTCTTGATGGCGGCCGTCACCATCTCAGAGGTGCGCGGGTGCGCAGGCTTGGCGCGCGGCTTCTTCGCAGACGACGCAGACTTGGCCTTCTTCGTAGTGCCGGTGGCGGCGGGTGCCGCAGCAGTCTCGTTCGTAGCCGCCTGATCTGCCATTTCGACGACGCGCGTAACACACAGCGAGAGCGAGCGGGACGGCAGGCACGCAAGCACAGCACAGCAGCAGAGCAGAGAATCACAAGGCCCAGCCAGTGTCGCGGGCGGGCGCGGACGGCCGAGAGAGCGGCCGCCACTCTGCGCGCCGCCGCGCCGCGCCTCCCGCGCTTGCTACCGCCCAACGTCCGACAGCCTGTGCGGAGCAGCCCCAAACCTGCGCCACAACCGCCCGCGCCTTTCAAACCACCGAGGATGGGGCTACACACAGCCACACCACAGTCGCCAACCAGTCGCCACGGCAGCGCCGCAAACCACGGCCAAACTGCAGCTACCGCGCGCTACAGCCTGGGTCGGCCCGCCGAGAATCGCCGCCCCCGCCCAAATGCCGCCCCCACAGCCCCAGCCGACGACCCGCCACAATGGCCAAACCTTCGGCAAAACTCCCACACCGTCGCCGCGGCAGCCCGGCCAGCGCGGCCGGCGCCACAGCCACACAAGCCGAGGCGTGCGGCGATGACGGCCGTGCAAACGCGCCTCCGCCGCCCCATCGCCTTCCGTCGCCCTCCCGCCGTTTCCCGATCGGCCCGCAGCCGTCGGGCCACATCGCGCGCCGTCCTCCTCCTCTCGCCCGCCAACATTCACAGCCGTTTCTCAACAATTGCCCGCCGCAAACGGACGCCGCCTGCGCAACAGGCGCCGCCGCCCCTCGCCGCTTCCGACCCAACCCCTCGACCGAGGCAAACCGCAATCCGAATCTACAGACCAACCCAATCTGCCGTCAAGCACACACGACAGCCGACCTTACACGTTACGCGTTACACATTACGTTTACACGTCTACGTTAGGTTAGGTTAGGTGGACGTGGGTTAGGTTAAGGGGACTTGGGTTAGGTTAAGCGTCAAACTTAGGTTAAGCATTCAAACACGTCAGGCGTCAGAGGTTAGGTTAGGTTAGGTTACACGTTAGGTTAAGGGGTCGGTGCTAGGTTAAGAAGCGTCAAACGTAGGTTAGAAAAGCGTTCAAACGTGAGGCGTGAGCCGGACAGCTTACCTTACGTAGACGTTAGGGGCTCACAGGCTGAGCTCACCTCGCCACACCACAGGTTAGGTTCGGTTCGGTTCGGTTCGCTCGGCTCAGCGTAAAGCGCCGAGGTCAGGGTTACGTTCGTTCACCTTCGGGCGCCACACTTTCGGTTGAAAGGTCGCGACGGGACGGACGTCGGCAGGCACGCCGCAAACGAACAAAAAAAACGTACAGACGACGTCGGAAACCGCCGACAGACGGGGGAGCAGCACGACCACGACCAGACACCGAGCGCGAACGAGACACACGCGAACCACCCCCACCGGCCAAAGGGCACCACACAACAACCCAGAGCACCACGTGTCGACACCAGAGCAACCCGCCGCTCACGCGACATGGCTGGCACCGAAGGGCAACCGCCCGCAACTGCGCTTTCCGCGCCGGCCCGGATGCACGTCGTGCTACAACAACACCACTACCGTACACAGCCGCTGTTCACAACATCACTATCAATGGCGCGCCCGCGGCTCGCCGCCGTCGCAGTCGCAGCCCCAACGCCAGCACTTTTGCACCACCATTCACACGCACCGCAACACAGCTCGCCGACACAGCCGAACAAAACAAACACCACACAACAACAGCAACAACGCCGCCGCCTCTACTTGTGCCGGCGACCCACCCCGCCGATGGCGCACCTTTCGCCAGCCGGCAATCGACACACACGCACCCACCCACCGGGGCCCAGTGCAAAAAACAAAAAAAAACACACAAAAACAAAAAAATCAAACGACACGGAGGAGCCTTCTCCATCCTTCCTTCCATTCCAGAGCCACCTCCTTACTTGGAGCTCGTGTACTTGGTCACCGCCTTCGTGCCCTCGCTCACGGCGTGCTTGGCCAGCTCGCCAGGCAGCAACAGCCGCACAGCGGTCTGGATCTCGCGGGACGTGATGGTCGAGCGCTTGTTGTAGTGCGCCAGGCGAGAAGCCTCGGCCGCAATGCGCTCGAAAATGTCGTTCACGAAGCTGTTCATGATGCTCATCGCCTTCGACGAGATGCCCGTGTCAGGGTGCACCTGCTTCAGCACCTTGTAGATGTAGATGGCATAGCTCTCCTTCCTCTTGCGCTTCTTCTTCTTGTCGCCCTTCGAAATGTTCTTCTGCGCCTTGCCAGCCTTCTTGGCGGCCTTCCCGCTAGTCTTGGGCGGCATCTCGAACCAACGTACGGCAGCAGCAACACCAGTAGCAAGCGCTCCGCTCTAGTCAGCGTCTCCCCACACAGTGGCACCCGCCGCCAGCCGCCGCCGCACCTTTACCAGCTCGCCCTGTTGCGGCCGCCGACCAATGGGGCGCGCGCGCAACCGGCCGCCGCACCCGAGCCCATAAAGCACCCCCACCCCGGCTGCGCCGGCACGCACTCCGCTGCTCGACTCGCTGCCGCTCGCACCGGTCGTTTTCGTTTCCGTTTCGTGTGCACCGTCGCTAGCCCATCGCCATGTCCGGACGCGGAAAGGGAGGCAAAGTCAAGGGCAAGTCAAAGTCCCGCTCAAGCAGGGCTGGGCTCCAGTTCCCGGTCGGCAGAATCCACCGCCTCCTGCGCAAGGGAAACTACGCAGAGCGCGTCGGCGCCGGGGCGCCCGTCTACCTCGCCGCCGTCATGGAGTACCTCGCGGCTGAGGTGCTCGAGCTGGCCGGAAACGCGGCCCGCGACAACAAGAAGACGCGCATCATCCCGCGCCACCTGCAGCTTGCCATCCGCAACGACGAGGAGCTCAACAAGCTCCTGTCGGGCGTCACCATCGCACAGGGTGGTGTCCTGCCCAACATCCAGGCCGTCCTGCTGCCAAAGAAGACCGAGAAGAAGGCCTAAAGGAGGCCAGGCAATCGCAGCGCCGCGTGCTCCCCTGCACGCAACGCGCTTTGCCGGCTCGGCTCGGCCCACAACAATCGGCCCTTTTCAGGGCCACCACACACACCTACGTCCAAAGCAAAATTTCAGTCGTCCTCGCCGCACCTTGTTTTGTTTTAACTTTGCACTGTCACAGCACAGCCGCCGCCGGCGCACGTCCGCCATCTTGTCGTCCACACAGCCCGTGTGGCCCAACACACACACATTTTGCACGGTCGCAGTCGCCTTCCAAACCGACAACGGCAGCAATAATGACCATTGTTAAAGGGAGGCGTGTCGACACACCGCCCTCCACTCCCGCGCGCAACGGCCGTCGACACGAACGAAACAGCTGATCCGGCCGCCTATGCCCACACGCCTTGCCTCGGAAACCCCAACGCCGCCGCAAACAAACACACAGAGACAAACCACGCAAGCAAATAATCACCGCCTCTCGCACAACAACACACAGCCCGCCATCTCCGTCGCGATCGATACAAAGACACACAAACGAAGCAGCTCCACACACAGCCAGCCACATGACACGTTTCCTTTCCTTCTCCCCTCCCAGTCACATCACGTCGCTCAAACGGAAAGAAAGAAAGAAAGAAACAAACAAACAAACAACACAGCGCACACACGCAGCAACAACAACACAGACTCTTTCGCACTTTTCAACTTCCGAACAGTGTGGTGGCCCTGAAAAGGGCCGTTTTCTAGTCTCTCCCACCCACAAGCACGGCCGCGGGAAGGCCAGCGCCCGCTGCGACGCAGCCTAACCGCCGAAACCGTACAGGGTGCGCCCCTGCCTCTTCAGGGCGTACACCACGTCCATGGCCGTCACAGTCTTGCGCTTGGCGTGCTCAGTGTACGTCACCGCGTCGCGGATCACGTTCTCCAGGAACACCTTCAGCACCCCGCGGGTCTCCTCGTAGATCAGACCAGAGATGCGCTTCACGCCGCCCCTGCGAGCCAGGCGGCGGATGGCGGGCTTCGTGATGCCCTGGATGTTGTCGCGCAACACCTTGCGGTGCCGCTTGGCGCCACCCTTGCCGAGCCCCTTTCCTCCCTTGCCGCGGCCTGTCATCCTTCCTTCCTCGGGCAAAGCAAAACGTGCACAAACAGCAGCTGCAGCGGCTGGCGAGTCGGCTACGGTCTGCGCCCAGCGCGCCCGCCGCCCCCCTATATAGACTCTGGCCCGCCCTCCCCCCACCACGCGCAACCGAGGGCATATAAGCGCAGCACGGAGGCGCGCGGGCCCGTTGTCAAGGCAGCACCGGACGCCGCGCCGCACCTAACCTCCACGCACGCCGCTCCGCTACCGCTACCGCTACCGCCATGGCCCGCACAAAGCAAACGGCCCGCAAGTCCACCGGCGGAAAGGCGCCGCGCAAACAGCTCGCCACCAAGGCGGCGAGGAAGAGCGCGCCCGCCACCGGAGGCGTCAAGAAGCCCCACCGCTACAGGCCGGGCACCGTCGCCCTGCGAGAAATCAGGCGCTACCAGAAGAGCACAGAGCTGCTCATCCGCAAGCTGCCATTCCAGCGCCTAGTGCGCGAGATCGCCCAGGACTTCAAGACCGACCTGCGCTTCCAGAGCTCCGCAGTCATGGCCCTGCAGGAGGCCAGCGAGGCCTACCTCGTCGGCCTCTTCGAAGACACCAACCTGTGCGCAATCCACGCCAAGCGCGTCACCATCATGCCCAAGGACATCCAGCTCGCGCGCCGCATCCGCGGCGAGCGCGCCTAAACCGCGCCGCGGCACCGCACCGCACAAACAAAAACGGCCCTTTTCAGGGCCACTAACATCTCTCCGTCGCGAGCAAACTTTGTCGGTCGCCTGCCTCTCGCCCCGCAACCCAAAAACAAAACAAAAAACCACCACTTCCCGTCCGTCCGCCACACCCGCTCACTCTGCCTGCCTGCTAGCAGCGCGCAACAATCACACATCATCCCTCCCCGGCGCTCAAAGCGCACAATACCCAACGGCCGACGTCACACCGCACGGGTGGCTGGCCGGCCGCCGCTTTCGTTTCGAAAACAAAAAAAACCCGCACTCCACTCCGACGGCCAACGGCCAGGCAGGCGCGCTCGCTCGCTCTACACGCCACCGAAATCCCCGCCGACTCCTTCCGCATCTCAACGTGCCCCCCGTTGCAAAACATCACACACACACACACACACAAAGGAACAAAACAAAACAAAGACCAGACACGACTCGACAAGACAGACATCCGAGAAGAACGAACGCAGGCAAGCCAACCAACGTATTCAAACAAAACAACGCGACAGAAAACCAACCGTCGGCCGCCGCCACAAACACGGCGACAATCAACCACGACAACAACAACACCGCTTACCGCTACCGCCGCCCACACCCGCCACCGACCCCCGCAATCCAACCACCACGGCACGCAAACAGCATCCCCACGGGCATACAGAAACGCCAGACAGACACCCACACCAAACGCAACACGACAATCAAAACCTTCCCCGACGTGCTTTGATGGCCCTGAGAAGGGCCGTTTTGGGCCGCGCGTCTCTTGCGCGCCACTAGACGACGACGGGGGGTGGGGACGACGGAGTCAAGCGCCAAACCCTTCCATTCCCATCTCTTTCTCCTCTACTCTACTTCTTCTTCTTGGGCGAAGCCTTCGCCTTAGACGGCGTCGTCGCCTTCTTCGGGCGCGGCGCCTTCGGCTTCTTCGTCGGAACCTTGGCGGCCTTCTTCGCCTTCGACGGCGACTTGGCCTTGGCCGGCTTGGCCGCAGCCGCCTTCTTCGCACCCGCGGGAGCGGCCGACGCCGCAGACGCCTTCTTGGCGGCGCCCGCCTTCCGACCGGTCGCCGCCTTCACGCCACCAGCCTTCTTTGCGCCGGCCGCACGGGCGCCCTTCTTCTCCTTGCTGGCCGGAGCGGCGCGCTTCTTCTTGGCACCGCCAGCACGAGCCTTGCCGCCCTCGGCCGCCCCCCCGCCGCCGGCGCCGGCAAGCTTGAACGAGCCGGACGCGCCCTTCCCCTTCGTCTGCACCAGCTCGCCCGCCACGACGGCCGACTTGAGGTACTTCTTGATAAACGGCGCCAGCTTCTCCGCGTCCAGCTTGTAGTGCGCGGCTATGTACTTCTTGATCGCCTGCAGCGACGACCCGCCGCGCTCCTTCAGACTCTTGATGGCGGCCGTCACCATCTCAGAGGTGCGCGGGTGCGCAGGCTTGGCGCGCGGCTTCTTCGCAGACGACGCAGACTTGGCCTTCTTCGTAGTGCCGGTGGCGGCGGGTGCCGCAGCAGTCTCGTTCGTAGCCGCCTGATCTGCCATTTCGACGACGCGCGTAACACACAGCGAGAGCGAGCGGGACGGCAGGCACGCAAGCACAGCACAGCAGCAGAGCAGAGAATCACAAGGCCCAGCCAGTGTCGCGGGCGGGCGCGGACGGCCGAGAGAGCGGCCGCCACTCTGCGCGCCGCCGCGCCGCGCCTCCCGCGCTTGCTACCGCCCAACGTCCGACAGCCTGTGCGGAGCAGCCCCAAACCTGCGCCACAACCGCCCGCGCCTTTCAAACCACCGAGGATGGGGCTACACACAGCCACACCACAGTCGCCAACCAGTCGCCACGGCAGCGCCGCAAACCACGGCCAAACTGCAGCTACCGCGCGCTACAGCCTGGGTCGGCCCGCCGAGAATCGCCGCCCCCGCCCAAATGCCGCCCCCACAGCCCCAGCCGACGACCCGCCACAATGGCCAAACCTTCGGCAAAACTCCCACACCGTCGCCGCGGCAGCCCGGCCAGCGCGGCCGGCGCCACAGCCACACAAGCCGAGGCGTGCGGCGATGACGGCCGTGCAAACGCGCCTCCGCCGCCCCATCGCCTTCCGTCGCCCTCCCGCCGTTTCCCGATCGGCCCGCAGCCGTCGGGCCACATCGCGCGCCGTCCTCCTCCTCTCGCCCGCCAACATTCACAGCCGTTTCTCAACAATTGCCCGCCGCAAACGGACGCCGCCTGCGCAACAGGCGCCGCCGCCCCTCGCCGCTTCCGACCCAACCCCTCGACCGAGGCAAACCGCAATCCGAATCTACAGACCAACCCAATCTGCCGTCAAGCACACACGACAGCCGACCTTACACGTTACGCGTTACACATTACGTTTACACGTCTACGTTAGGTTAGGTTAGGTGGACGTGGGTTAGGTTAAGGGGACTTGGGTTAGGTTAAGCGTCAAACTTAGGTTAAGCATTCAAACACGTCAGGCGTCAGAGGTTAGGTTAGGTTAGGTTACACGTTAGGTTAAGGGGTCGGTGCTAGGTTAAGAAGCGTCAAACGTAGGTTAGAAAAGCGTTCAAACGTGAGGCGTGAGCCGGACAGCTTACCTTACGTAGACGTTAGGGGCTCACAGGCTGAGCTCACCTCGCCACACCACAGGTTAGGTTCGGTTCGGTTCGGTTCGCTCGGCTCAGCGTAAAGCGCCGAGGTCAGGGTTACGTTCGTTCACCTTCGGGCGCCACACTTTCGGTTGAAAGGTCGCGACGGGACGGACGTCGGCAGGCACGCCGCAAACGAACAAAAAAAACGTACAGACGACGTCGGAAACCGCCGACAGACGGGGGAGCAGCACGACCACGACCAGACACCGAGCGCGAACGAGACACACGCGAACCACCCCCACCGGCCAAAGGGCACCACACAACAACCCAGAGCACCACGTGTCGACACCAGAGCAACCCGCCGCTCACGCGACATGGCTGGCACCGAAGGGCAACCGCCCGCAACTGCGCTTTCCGCGCCGGCCCGGATGCACGTCGTGCTACAACAACACCACTACCGTACACAGCCGCTGTTCACAACATCACTATCAATGGCGCGCCCGCGGCTCGCCGCCGTCGCAGTCGCAGCCCCAACGCCAGCACTTTTGCACCACCATTCACACGCACCGCAACACAGCTCGCCGACACAGCCGAACAAAACAAACACCACACAACAACAGCAACAACGCCGCCGCCTCTACTTGTGCCGGCGACCCACCCCGCCGATGGCGCACCTTTCGCCAGCCGGCAATCGACACACACGCACCCACCCACCGGGGCCCAGTGCAAAAAACAAAAAAAAACACACAAAAACAAAAAAATCAAACGACACGGGAAGCGCACACCGCCACTTCGCGCGCACGCCACCAACCAGTCGTCGTCTCAAAATAACAAACACAAACACAATAAACTAACAACTAGGGCAACACAAAACAAAAACGCCTCGCACGAACCGCCCACAAAAAGGACAAGCACACGCACAGCCTCTGCTGACGACCACGACGCAGCGGCACGCTGCTCCTGTCCCGCGCCCCGCGCCCCACTCGATTCACAACTCACGCGACACCGTCAACGACGGGCTCGCTTCCCGCAACCTACCACCTTTCCGCCACGACGCACAGCCCCAGCCCCACCCGACGACGCCCGTGGCAACGACTGCACTTTCACCACCGCCTCCCCCTTCCCCCCCAAAACAACACACACACACACACACACAGCCAGCCAAAAACGCACTCGCGACCCACACATGCACGTGCATCGGCACACGCCAACCAGTCAACGTCGACAACCACACGCAAGGCTCGAAACGAAACCGGCGTCCTTCCACGTTGCCATCAAGCTACGCGACACAAGACACAAGGAACCAACACAACAGCCGGCCCCACTAATTCCCACTCTCACGCCGCAAAAAGCACACCGAAACCGCCAAACGCACGCACATTCCCCTTCGCACCGACACCACCGACCGGCTCGCTACCACACACCTCTCGGCAGCCGTTTCACGCCAATTCGCCACACCGCCCACACAGTCGACAAGCGCCCGCCCTGTACGGCACACGCAACGACGCAGCGCAGCAAAGGGCGCCCGCAACACATACCTCTCCGCCGCCCGACGCGCCAACCGCCACACCACACCGCCAGCCACTCGCAAATTGTGCACTGCCACCAGCCACACGTCCAACACGCCGCGCCGCCTCCGGCCACCCGCCAGGGGGCGCTCACGTCCGCGACAACAGCGCGGCCCGCCGGGCCGGGCCGAACCGAACCGAGCCGCCGCTGCTCTGCACTCGGCACGGCCACACCCTGCTGCAGACCGGGCTCGTCCCTCTGTACGCGTCTGCCTGCGCATCAACACAACACGACCTTTTTTTTTTTTCTCTCTCTACCGCCATCCCTCCTTCTCGCGTTTTACTCGTTGTTGCAGCAGCGGCGCACACCTACACATCCACAGCCCCAGCCGAGCCGGCCTCACCTCAGGGCCCGCCGCCAGCGTCTCCTCCTCGGGCACAGGTGCGGTGCTGTGGCCGCCCATCCAACCGCATTGCTGGCCGTCCAGCCACCAGGCGTTCCCACTGCCGCGAGCCACGCCGCGCACCGACCCTGCTGCAGAAAACGAAGCATAGCCAGAGACCGACCGATACACAAAGCAAGCCGTCGCCTCGCCTCTTGTCCTTCCTGCCTTCCTTCCGCCCCCGCCCTTCTCACACCACCGCCTCTCCACTTTCGCCCACCCCCCCCTCCTTTTCTTTTTTTTTTTTTTTGTTTCTTTCTTTCTTTCTTTCTCTCCTTCCCGCCATGGCGGTTACGGCACCGCCTGCAGCGGCAGATTTTTTGCGCCCACACGCCTACTCCTACCACCATTAACCTTGCCCTGCCCTGCCCATCAACGTCGCAGTCGAACCGACGCGTGCCAACACACTGCCCACGTTCCTTTCTCTTTTCGGCCTACGCCCATTACGCGCCGCCGCCACAGCACCTTCCCTTCCCACAACACACCGACGTCATCACACGCACCCAAAACAGGGGCCACGACCGTGTTCCTCGCCCACTCCCATCCCGCACGGTACGCACATTCCCAACTACTACCGCGCACCCTCCCTTTCCAATCTGTGTGTCTCTGTGTCTGTGTCCTGTCCGCGCGTGACGCCTCTCAACATCCGCCGTCCCCCGTCCCGTTTTCGCCCCCATGCCGTCGTCGCGCCGCCTCCTCCCCGTCCACCGCCGCCCCTGTCCGCCCCGCACCACACCATACACCGCTGCTTGTCCCGGCCGTTGCCACCAAAGGCGCCGACCGCAAACGCGCCACGCCGCAGCCCCCGTGCGTCTCGCGCTCGCTTGCATCTCCGTGCCGACGCTGCCTCTCTTCCCACTCGCACTCGACCTCGACAACACAGTCTTTGGCTCCGCCACTGCGTGTTCCGGTGGTACGCACGCTGCAACACGTATGTATTCATTACCAGAGCGATGGCGAGGCATGACAGCATCTCTGTCTGACCAGAGAGTTCTTTATCGCTGCTAGTCGGCGCTTGGACCGCGCCAGACGACAGTAGTGGCACGCACCGGGTCGCCAGGAACAGTTGTTATATATATTGTAGCGCGAGTCGGGAGAGGTAGTAGTCGGTCGACAGTAGTAGCGGGTCGACGGTTGTACTGAGCGGGCGTCGGCGGCGTGCTCTGCTCGTCTCGCGACTCTGGTCACGGTTCGGGACGATGTATAGTATATTGTGTTATAATCAAAAGGTGGTGTGACGCTGCATTGCGCAAATCTGATAACGTATGTTCATTGTACTTCTTTTGTTCAACAACAAAAGCCCCACTATTACTTTTTTTCTAAAGTAACTTTTGTCTCTTAACGAAAAACATTCACTTTTTAAAGACTACTTCCTATGGCATTTCCCTCCAAGGAGTGCAATTAATTACCAGCCAGCACTCATTCATTGCACACAGCTGTGTAAGGGGTATCTACAATTGAGGAGCGGATATAAATGCAATTTTTTGTTTTTTTTTTTTTTTGTGTGTGTGTGTTGTAACCTCCCAGCAAAATTTAAAATAATGGACAATGTTATTTACGGATGCTAATGGACATTGCGCTAATTGTAACCTCGCCCACAATGAGAGGTATTGAAAATGGCAACAAAAATGTGAAATTCGCAATCTGACTCAAATATAAAGTCTTCACACAACATTTACAAACGTCCGTTCAGTGACAAGAAACTTCAATTAAACCGAAATATCGGTCTTTGGCCCTGTGCAAAACAATCAGAATTAAAGTCTTACCTCCGAATAAATGGATGTCACATTTCTGCTCTGGTTGTTGCGCAGCGCTTGGAGGAACTGCATTTGCAAATAATAATATTCTCTTTTTTTGTGATTTTAGTGACATTTTTCTTCAAAGCAGTGGAATGAAATGTGAAGTGCAACGAACTCTTTAGTTCAATAACAAATTAAATGTTTGAAAAATGCTTTTGAAATAAAAATTATTATTGGGGAACTTGTTGGAGAATAATTACACTTTTTCATTATCTAATGATTATATTAATTAACAGTATACCTTATTCACCATCTTGACCAGTGTTGCCGACCACCTACATCACACAACCGCACTCGGCTGCTACTACTGACCGACCGCTCTGCATGACGACTATTAGCGTACTGCACGCGACGACTACTGACAGAGTACAGCCCTCAACTACACAGAGCTACGGACTCGCAACGACTACTGACAGACAGACTGACTGACTGAGAACCGCTCGCAACACTCGCGCAGTCCAGCGCAAACTCTCTGGTCACAGATGCTACAACGTCTCGCCATCGCTACTATGTTACATACGTGTTTCAGTGTCTTTTTCATTGGGGTAACGATCTTTGGCTCTTTTTATTCTGAATACAGGGCCAAAGGTCAACGCTGCTGCCCTTATACAATTTATCAGGTTTCATTATGTCTGTTGCAATGTTACATACGGTTCACTCTTTCATTAATATTACCGTTGGGTTTGTTTTGTAGGGACGTTAACATTCTGGCACATTTTTATTATCATCGGACTCTCTGCTATTTGTGCAGGGAGGTTATACCTGGGTCCATTTCCATTTCCATTTACATTTTAATATTGATAGACTTTTTGTTTTCTTTTTTGTTTCTTGTTGTTTTTCCTTCTTTTTTTTTGTTGTTTTTTTTTTTTTTGTTTTGTTTTTCCCGCTCTCACCACCACCGCCGCATCACGCCTTCCGTTTTCTTGGTTTCTTTTCTGTTCTTCAACTGCTTCAACATCACCGCGCCCCATTTCCACACCACAGCCATCAGCCTCCAAGACGGGCGGGCGCAGTGTGCCATTTCCGGCGCACAAGCACACCCGTACGGTACTCTCCTCGCCCCCACGCCACCAACAACACAGCGACCACGCGGCTTTCAGGCATGGCACGGCACGGCACGGCACGGCACGGCACGGCACGGCACCGGCGAAATGCGCCGCCCCCGCCCCTCCGCGCATCCGTCCGTCTCGCCACGTTCACTGACAGCCGCGTCTGCGGCTACACCACGACAACCACAACACAACACCGCTCCCCTCCCTGGCAACTCACATTGTTTTTCTCCTCCTCTTTTGCACAAACCACAACGCCGAGCACAGGCGCAAGCCACCCACACCGCGCCCCTCCCCGTCCCGTCTTTGGCCGCCGCTCCTCGTTTCCTCGTTTGCCCCCTCCCATCTCCCGAAATGCCATGCCAGCAGCGTTACGCATGCCCCTCCCCTGTCCACACAACACTACCGCCTAACGAACAGCCTTTTCCGGGCCACATCCAGGGCACGCCCACCTCCAAACACTGCCAATTCACGGACGCACACACTCACTCACTTTCTCGACACCTTTCTGTACGGAGGGTGCGTCATCTCGACCGTGACAGAGTGACGGCAACTATCGACGATCCATTTCCCCCCACTGGTAAAACATGTCCACTAACACCTACATACATCATTCAAGTACACAGACAATAGCATACACACAATGGGAGGGCACACGAACATGGACGGCACGGCACTGTCATACACTCTTCCTCAGAACCATATCAACAAACGTTACGTACATCCGGGAAAGCGAAAGCGAACGCGAAAGCGAAAGCAAAAGCAAAAGCAAAGGCAAAGCCCAATGCAGCCGTCAAAGGTAACGTTCACCACGGCAGACACTTGCAGCCGCGCCGCCGTTAAACGCATTTCAGTGCGGCTCCAATACGCCTCCGACACGGGAACGTTCCGTTGCTCTACGAATGCGTTTCTCCCCTTTTTCCCTTCCTCTCTCTTTTGCCCCCCCCCCTCCTTGCACTCTCGCCTCATTCCTCACGTTCTGCCCAGACATTCGACCGATCAAAGTCAACCTTTCGTTACCGTTCTCAGCGCGACGGTGTACAACAGTATGACGGGTGTGCCCAAGACTTCGGTTCAGTTGCGTGACGCCGGTCTATCGCGCCGATCGACAGTTACTCAGGGGGCGACGGATCGGACCACGTCACCGACACACAAAACACTTTCAAACAAACAAATACATACCGGATGGACACAGACAAACACGTGTACAGACATTCGCCAAACAAACGACCGCCGCCGCCGCCGTCGTCGTCTAGCGTGCATCTTGAATGACGACATCGGTGTGCGTGCGTCGTACGCAATCAGTCAGACACGGCTATCAAACATCAGAGTCGAATGGTACATCATCGTGCGTGTCGCCGTACACGTACAGTACAATACAACAACAATGCGTCTTAATGGCACGTTCATTTCAACGTCACTCACACACCTCCACGCTGCAGTTACGTCGCACCATTGTCAAACTCGGCGTACAGCAAAGGGAATAGTGGGCGGCAAAAAAAACCAAACAAAAACATTTCACATTTCACCCTCGCCATGTATGATGTGCAAAAAAACAAACCCGCAAACGGCCGTCGTTACGGTGACACAAAAGTCGCCGATCACACTGTCCCCCCCTCGCAGACGGGTCTCACACACACACACACACCAACAACACCAATGGGTCAAAAACCACGCCAACGAGGCGTGCCACCATTCCACGCCACGGCGACCAACCTCGTGGCCGTACCCCGCGCAACACGCTTTGACGCGCCCCCCCACCCACAATCAAAATGCACACACACACATCACAGCCGTCCACACAAACAACAACAATTCCGCCCTTCCCGCAAAAGGCAAGTTGGTGGCCCTGAAAAGGGCCGTTTTGCCGCTCTCGCAACGGAGGAGCCTTCTCCATCCTTCCTTCCATTCCAGAGCCACCTCCTTACTTGGAGCTCGTGTACTTGGTCACCGCCTTCGTGCCCTCGCTCACGGCGTGCTTGGCCAGCTCGCCAGGCAGCAACAGCCGCACAGCGGTCTGGATCTCGCGGGACGTGATGGTCGAGCGCTTGTTGTAGTGCGCCAGGCGAGAAGCCTCGGCCGCAATGCGCTCGAAAATGTCGTTCACGAAGCTGTTCATGATGCTCATCGCCTTCGACGAGATGCCCGTGTCAGGGTGCACCTGCTTCAGCACCTTGTAGATGTAGATGGCATAGCTCTCCTTCCTCTTGCGCTTCTTCTTCTTGTCGCCCTTCGAAATGTTCTTCTGCGCCTTGCCAGCCTTCTTGGCGGCCTTCCCGCTAGTCTTGGGCGGCATCTCGAACCAACGTACGGCAGCAGCAACACCAGTAGCAAGCGCTCCGCTCTAGTCAGCGTCTCCCCACACAGTGGCACCCGCCGCCAGCCGCCGCCGCACCTTTACCAGCTCGCCCTGTTGCGGCCGCCGACCAATGGGGCGCGCGCGCAACCGGCCGCCGCACCCGAGCCCATAAAGCACCCCCACCCCGGCTGCTGCACCGTCGCTAGCCCATCGCCATGTCCGGACGCGGAAAGGGAGGCAAAGTCAAGGGCAAGTCAAAGTCCCGCTCAAGCAGGGCTGGGCTCCAGTTCCCGGTCGGCAGAATCCACCGCCTCCTGCGCAAGGGAAACTACGCAGAGCGCGTCGGCGCCGGGGCGCCCGTCTACCTCGCCGCCGTCATGGAGTACCTCGCGGCTGAGGTGCTCGAGCTGGCCGGAAACGCGGCCCGCGACAACAAGAAGACGCGCATCATCCCGCGCCACCTGCAGCTTGCCATCCGCAACGACGAGGAGCTCAACAAGCTCCTGTCGGGCGTCACCATCGCACAGGGTGGTGTCCTGCCCAACATCCAGGCCGTCCTGCTGCCAAAGAAGACCGAGAAGAAGGCCTAAAGGAGGCCAGGCAATCGCAGCGCCGCGTGCTCCCCTGCACGCAACGCGCTTTGCCGGCTCGGCTCGGCCCACAACAATCGGCCCTTTTCAGGGCCACCACACACACCTACGTCCAAAGCAAAATTTCAGTCGTCCTCGCCGCACCTTGTTTTGTTTTAACTTTGCACTGTCACAGCACAGCCGCCGCCGGCGCACGTCCGCCATCTTGTCGTCCACACAGCCCGTGTGGCCCAACACACACACATTTTGCACGGTCGCAGTCGCCTTCCAAACCGACAACGGCAGCAATAATGACCATTGTTAAAGGGAGGCGTGTCGACACACCGCCCTCCACTCCCGCGCGCAACGGCCGTCGACACGAACGAAACAGCTGATCCGGCCGCCTATGCCCACACGCCTTGCCTCGGAAACCCCAACGCCGCCGCAAACAAACACACAGAGACAAACCACGCAAGCAAATAATCACCGCCTCTCGCACAACAACACACAGCCCGCCATCTCCGTCGCGATCGATACAAAGACACACAAACGAAGCAGCTCCACACACAGCCAGCCACATGACACGTTTCCTTTCCTTCTCCCCTCCCAGTCACATCACGTCGCTCAAACGGAAAGAAAGAAAGAAAGAAACAAACAAACAAACAACACAGCGCACACACGCAGCAACAACAACACAGACTCTTTCGCACTTTTCAACTTCCGAACAGTGTGGTGGCCCTGAAAAGGGCCGTTTTCTAGTCTCTCCCACCCACAAGCACGGCCGCGGGAAGGCCAGCGCCCGCTGCGACGCAGCCTAACCGCCGAAACCGTACAGGGTGCGCCCCTGCCTCTTCAGGGCGTACACCACGTCCATGGCCGTCACAGTCTTGCGCTTGGCGTGCTCAGTGTACGTCACCGCGTCGCGGATCACGTTCTCCAGGAACACCTTCAGCACCCCGCGGGTCTCCTCGTAGATCAGACCAGAGATGCGCTTCACGCCGCCCCTGCGAGCCAGGCGGCGGATGGCGGGCTTCGTGATGCCCTGGATGTTGTCGCGCAACACCTTGCGGTGCCGCTTGGCGCCACCCTTGCCGAGCCCCTTTCCTCCCTTGCCGCGGCCTGTCATCCTTCCTTCCTCGGGCAAAGCAAAACGTGCACAAACAGCAGCTGCAGCGGCTGGCGAGTCGGCTACGGTCTGCGCCCAGCGCGCCCGCCGCCCCCCTATATAGACTCTGGCCCGCCCTCCCCCCACCACGCGCAACCGAGGGCATATAAGCGCAGCACGGAGGCGCGCGGGCCCGTTGTCAAGGCAGCACCGGACGCCGCGCCGCACCTAACCTCCACGCACGCCGCTCCGCTACCGCTACCGCTACCGCCATGGCCCGCACAAAGCAAACGGCCCGCAAGTCCACCGGCGGAAAGGCGCCGCGCAAACAGCTCGCCACCAAGGCGGCGAGGAAGAGCGCGCCCGCCACCGGAGGCGTCAAGAAGCCCCACCGCTACAGGCCGGGCACCGTCGCCCTGCGAGAAATCAGGCGCTACCAGAAGAGCACAGAGCTGCTCATCCGCAAGCTGCCATTCCAGCGCCTAGTGCGCGAGATCGCCCAGGACTTCAAGACCGACCTGCGCTTCCAGAGCTCCGCAGTCATGGCCCTGCAGGAGGCCAGCGAGGCCTACCTCGTCGGCCTCTTCGAAGACACCAACCTGTGCGCAATCCACGCCAAGCGCGTCACCATCATGCCCAAGGACATCCAGCTCGCGCGCCGCATCCGCGGCGAGCGCGCCTAAACCGCGCCGCGGCACCGCACCGCACAAACAAAAACGGCCCTTTTCAGGGCCACTAACATCTCTCCGTCGCGAGCAAACTTTGTCGGTCGCCTGCCTCTCGCCCCGCAACCCAAAAACAAAACAAAAAACCACCACTTCCCGTCCGTCCGCCACACCCGCTCACTCTGCCTGCCTGCTAGCAGCGCGCAACAATCACACATCATCCCTCCCCGGCGCTCAAAGCGCACAATACCCAACGGCCGACGTCACACCGCACGGGTGGCTGGCCGGCCGCCGCTTTCGTTTCGAAAACAAAAAAAACCCGCACTCCACTCCGACGGCCAACGGCCAGGCAGGCGCGCTCGCTCGCTCTACACGCCACCGAAATCCCCGCCGACTCCTTCCGCATCTCAACGTGCCCCCCGTTGCAAAACATCACACACACACACACACACAAAGGAACAAAACAAAACAAAGACCAGACACGACTCGACAAGACAGACATCCGAGAAGAACGAACGCAGGCAAGCCAACCAACGTATTCAAACAAAACAACGCGACAGAAAACCAACCGTCGGCCGCCGCCACAAACACGGCGACAATCAACCACGACAACAACAACACCGCTTACCGCTACCGCCGCCCACACCCGCCACCGACCCCCGCAATCCAACCACCACGGCACGCAAACAGCATCCCCACGGGCATACAGAAACGCCAGACAGACACCCACACCAAACGCAACACGACAATCAAAACCTTCCCCGACGTGCTTTGATGGCCCTGAGAAGGGCCGTTTTGGGCCGCGCGTCTCTTGCGCGCCACTAGACGACGACGGGGGGTGGGGACGACGGAGTCAAGCGCCAAACCCTTCCATTCCCATCTCTTTCTCCTCTACTCTACTTCTTCTTCTTGGGCGAAGCCTTCGCCTTAGACGGCGTCGTCGCCTTCTTCGGGCGCGGCGCCTTCGGCTTCTTCGTCGGAACCTTGGCGGCCTTCTTCGCCTTCGACGGCGACTTGGCCTTGGCCGGCTTGGCCGCAGCCGCCTTCTTCGCACCCGCGGGAGCGGCCGACGCCGCAGACGCCTTCTTGGCGGCGCCCGCCTTCCGACCGGTCGCCGCCTTCACGCCACCAGCCTTCTTTGCGCCGGCCGCACGGGCGCCCTTCTTCTCCTTGCTGGCCGGAGCGGCGCGCTTCTTCTTGGCACCGCCAGCACGAGCCTTGCCGCCCTCGGCCGCCCCCCCGCCGCCGGCGCCGGCAAGCTTGAACGAGCCGGACGCGCCCTTCCCCTTCGTCTGCACCAGCTCGCCCGCCACGACGGCCGACTTGAGGTACTTCTTGATAAACGGCGCCAGCTTCTCCGCGTCCAGCTTGTAGTGCGCGGCTATGTACTTCTTGATCGCCTGCAGCGACGACCCGCCGCGCTCCTTCAGACTCTTGATGGCGGCCGTCACCATCTCAGAGGTGCGCGGGTGCGCAGGCTTGGCGCGCGGCTTCTTCGCAGACGACGCAGACTTGGCCTTCTTCGTAGTGCCGGTGGCGGCGGGTGCCGCAGCAGTCTCGTTCGTAGCCGCCTGATCTGCCATTTCGACGACGCGCGTAACACACAGCGAGAGCGAGCGGGACGGCAGGCACGCAAGCACAGCACAGCAGCAGAGCAGAGAATCACAAGGCCCAGCCAGTGTCGCGGGCGGGCGCGGACGGCCGAGAGAGCGGCCGCCACTCTGCGCGCCGCCGCGCCGCGCCTCCCGCGCTTGCTACCGCCCAACGTCCGACAGCCTGTGCGGAGCAGCCCCAAACCTGCGCCACAACCGCCCGCGCCTTTCAAACCACCGAGGATGGGGCTACACACAGCCACACCACAGTCGCCAACCAGTCGCCACGGCAGCGCCGCAAACCACGGCCAAACTGCAGCTACCGCGCGCTACAGCCTGGGTCGGCCCGCCG
Source organism: Schistocerca serialis cubense (assembly GCF_023864345.2). Classification (NCBI taxonomy): domain Eukaryota; kingdom Metazoa; phylum Arthropoda; class Insecta; order Orthoptera; family Acrididae; genus Schistocerca; species Schistocerca serialis. The sequence goes on along the minus strand of NW_026048103.1, from coordinate 9,152 downwards.
AGAATCGCCGCCCCCGCCCAAATGCCGCCCCCACAGCCCCAGCCGACGACCCGCCACAATGGCCAAACCTTCGGCAAAACTCCCACACCGTCGCCGCGGCAGCCCGGCCAGCGCGGCCGGCGCCACAGCCACACAAGCCGAGGCGTGCGGCGATGACGGCCGTGCAAACGCGCCTCCGCCGCCCCATCGCCTTCCGTCGCCCTCCCGCCGTTTCCCGATCGGCCCGCAGCCGTCGGGCCACATCGCGCGCCGTCCTCCTCCTCTCGCCCGCCAACATTCACAGCCGTTTCTCAACAATTGCCCGCCGCAAACGGACGCCGCCTGCGCAACAGGCGCCGCCGCCCCTCGCCGCTTCCGACCCAACCCCTCGACCGAGGCAAACCGCAATCCGAATCTACAGACCAACCCAATCTGCCGTCAAGCACACACGACAGCCGACCTTACACGTTACGCGTTACACATTACGTTTACACGTCTACGTTAGGTTAGGTTAGGTGGACGTGGGTTAGGTTAAGGGGACTTGGGTTAGGTTAAGCGTCAAACTTAGGTTAAGCATTCAAACACGTCAGGCGTCAGAGGTTAGGTTAGGTTAGGTTACACGTTAGGTTAAGGGGTCGGTGCTAGGTTAAGAAGCGTCAAACGTAGGTTAGAAAAGCGTTCAAACGTGAGGCGTGAGCCGGACAGCTTACCTTACGTAGACGTTAGGGGCTCACAGGCTGAGCTCACCTCGCCACACCACAGGTTAGGTTCGGTTCGGTTCGGTTCGCTCGGCTCAGCGTAAAGCGCCGAGGTCAGGGTTACGTTCGTTCACCTTCGGGCGCCACACTTTCGGTTGAAAGGTCGCGACGGGACGGACGTCGGCAGGCACGCCGCAAACGAACAAAAAAAACGTACAGACGACGTCGGAAACCGCCGACAGACGGGGGAGCAGCACGACCACGACCAGACACCGAGCGCGAACGAGACACACGCGAACCACCCCCACCGGCCAAAGGGCACCACACAACAACCCAGAGCACCACGTGTCGACACCAGAGCAACCCGCCGCTCACGCGACATGGCTGGCACCGAAGGGCAACCGCCCGCAACTGCGCTTTCCGCGCCGGCCCGGATGCACGTCGTGCTACAACAACACCACTACCGTACACAGCCGCTGTTCACAACATCACTATCAATGGCGCGCCCGCGGCTCGCCGCCGTCGCAGTCGCAGCCCCAACGCCAGCACTTTTGCACCACCATTCACACGCACCGCAACACAGCTCGCCGACACAGCCGAACAAAACAAACACCACACAACAACAGCAACAACGCCGCCGCCTCTACTTGTGCCGGCGACCCACCCCGCCGATGGCGCACCTTTCGCCAGCCGGCAATCGACACACACGCACCCACCCACCGGGGCCCAGTGCAAAAAACAAAAAAAAACACACAAAAACAAAAAAATCAAACGACACGGGAAGCGCACACCGCCACTTCGCGCGCACGCCACCAACCAGTCGTCGTCTCAAAATAACAAACACAAACACAATAAACTAACAACTAGGGCAACACAAAACAAAAACGCCTCGCACGAACCGCCCACAAAAAGGACAAGCACACGCACAGCCTCTGCTGACGACCACGACGCAGCGGCACGCTGCTCCTGTCCCGCGCCCCGCGCCCCACTCGATTCACAACTCACGCGACACCGTCAACGACGGGCTCGCTTCCCGCAACCTACCACCTTTCCGCCACGACGCACAGCCCCAGCCCCACCCGACGACGCCCGTGGCAACGACTGCACTTTCACCACCGCCTCCCCCTTCCCCCCCAAAACAACACACACACACACACACACAGCCAGCCAAAAACGCACTCGCGACCCACACATGCACGTGCATCGGCACACGCCAACCAGTCAACGTCGACAACCACACGCAAGGCTCGAAACGAAACCGGCGTCCTTCCACGTTGCCATCAAGCTACGCGACACAAGACACAAGGAACCAACACAACAGCCGGCCCCACTAATTCCCACTCTCACGCCGCAAAAAGCACACCGAAACCGCCAAACGCACGCACATTCCCCTTCGCACCGACACCACCGACCGGCTCGCTACCACACACCTCTCGGCAGCCGTTTCACGCCAATTCGCCACACCGCCCACACAGTCGACAAGCGCCCGCCCTGTACGGCACACGCAACGACGCAGCGCAGCAAAGGGCGCCCGCAACACATACCTCTCCGCCGCCCGACGCGCCAACCGCCACACCACACCGCCAGCCACTCGCAAATTGTGCACTGCCACCAGCCACACGTCCAACACGCCGCGCCGCCTCCGGCCACCCGCCAGGGGGCGCTCACGTCCGCGACAACAGCGCGGCCCGCCGGGCCGGGCCGAACCGAACCGAGCCGCCGCTGCTCTGCACTCGGCACGGCCACACCCTGCTGCAGACCGGGCTCGTCCCTCTGTACGCGTCTGCCTGCGCATCAACACAACACGACCTTTTTTTTTTTTCTCTCTCTACCGCCATCCCTCCTTCTCGCGTTTTACTCGTTGTTGCAGCAGCGGCGCACACCTACACATCCACAGCCCCAGCCGAGCCGGCCTCACCTCAGGGCCCGCCGCCAGCGTCTCCTCCTCGGGCACAGGTGCGGTGCTGTGGCCGCCCATCCAACCGCATTGCTGGCCGTCCAGCCACCAGGCGTTCCCACTGCCGCGAGCCACGCCGCGCACCGACCCTGCTGCAGAAAACGAAGCATAGCCAGAGACCGACCGATACACAAAGCAAGCCGTCGCCTCGCCTCTTGTCCTTCCTGCCTTCCTTCCGCCCCCGCCCTTCTCACACCACCGCCTCTCCACTTTCGCCCACCCCCCCCTCCTTTTCTTTTTTTTTTTTTTTGTTTCTTTCTTTCTTTCTTTCTCTCCTTCCCGCCATGGCGGTTACGGCACCGCCTGCAGCGGCAGATTTTTTGCGCCCACACGCCTACTCCTACCACCATTAACCTTGCCCTGCCCTGCCCATCAACGTCGCAGTCGAACCGACGCGTGCCAACACACTGCCCACGTTCCTTTCTCTTTTCGGCCTACGCCCATTACGCGCCGCCGCCACAGCACCTTCCCTTCCCACAACACACCGACGTCATCACACGCACCCAAAACAGGGGCCACGACCGTGTTCCTCGCCCACTCCCATCCCGCACGGTACGCACATTCCCAACTACTACCGCGCACCCTCCCTTTCCAATCTGTGTGTCTCTGTGTCTGTGTCCTGTCCGCGCGTGACGCCTCTCAACATCCGCCGTCCCCCGTCCCGTTTTCGCCCCCATGCCGTCGTCGCGCCGCCTCCTCCCCGTCCACCGCCGCCCCTGTCCGCCCCGCACCACACCATACACCGCTGCTTGTCCCGGCCGTTGCCACCAAAGGCGCCGACCGCAAACGCGCCACGCCGCAGCCCCCGTGCGTCTCGCGCTCGCTTGCATCTCCGTGCCGACGCTGCCTCTCTTCCCACTCGCACTCGACCTCGACAACACAGTCTTTGGCTCCGCCACTGCGTGTTCCGGTGGTACGCACGCTGCAACACGTATGTATTCATTACCAGAGCGATGGCGAGGCATGACAGCATCTCTGTCTGACCAGAGAGTTCTTTATCGCTGCTAGTCGGCGCTTGGACCGCGCCAGACGACAGTAGTGGCACGCACCGGGTCGCCAGGAACAGTTGTTATATATATTGTAGCGCGAGTCGGGAGAGGTAGTAGTCGGTCGACAGTAGTAGCGGGTCGACGGTTGTACTGAGCGGGCGTCGGCGGCGTGCTCTGCTCGTCTCGCGACTCTGGTCACGGTTCGGGACGATGTATAGTATATTGTGTTATAATCAAAAGGTGGTGTGACGCTGCATTGCGCAAATCTGATAACGTATGTTCATTGTACTTCTTTTGTTCAACAACAAAAGCCCCACTATTACTTTTTTTCTAAAGTAACTTTTGTCTCTTAACGAAAAACATTCACTTTTTAAAGACTACTTCCTATGGCATTTCCCTCCAAGGAGTGCAATTAATTACCAGCCAGCACTCATTCATTGCACACAGCTGTGTAAGGGGTATCTACAATTGAGGAGCGGATATAAATGCAATTTTTTGTTTTTTTTTTTTTTTTGTGTGTGTGTGTTGTAACCTCCCAGCAAAATTTAAAATAATGGACAATGTTATTTACGGATGCTAATGGACATTGCGCTAATTGTAACCTCGCCCACAATGAGAGGTATTGAAAATGGCAACAAAAATGTGAAATTCGCAATCTGACTCAAATATAAAGTCTTCACACAACATTTACAAACGTCCGTTCAGTGACAAGAAACTTCAATTAAACCGAAATATCGGTCTTTGGCCCTGTGCAAAACAATCAGAATTAAAGTCTTACCTCCGAATAAATGGATGTCACATTTCTGCTCTGGTTGTTGCGCAGCGCTTGGAGGAACTGCATTTGCAAATAATAATATTCTCTTTTTTGTGATTTTAGTGACATTTTTCTTCAAAGCAGTGGAATGAAATGTGAAGTGCAACGAACTCTTTAGTTCAATAACAAATTAAATGTTTGAAAAATGCTTTTGAAATAAAAATTATTATTGGGGAACTTGTTGGAGAATAATTACACTTTTTCATTATCTAATGATTATATTAATTAACAGTATACCTTATTCACCATCTTGACCAGTGTTGCCGACCACCTACATCACACAACCGCACTCGGCTGCTACTACTGACCGACCGCTCTGCATGACGACTATTAGCGTACTGCACGCGACGACTACTGACAGAGTACAGCCCTCAACTACACAGAGCTACGGACTCGCAACGACTACTGACAGACAGACTGACTGACTGAGAACCGCTCGCAACACTCGCGCAGTCCAGCGCAAACTCTCTGGTCACAGATGCTACAACGTCTCGCCATCGCTACTATGTTACATACGTGTTTCAGTGTCTTTTTCATTGGGGTAACGATCTTTGGCTCTTTTTATTCTGAATACAGGGCCAAAGGTCAACGCTGCTGCCCTTATACAATTTATCAGGTTTCATTATGTCTGTTGCAATGTTACATACGGTTCACTCTTTCATTAATATTACCGTTGGGTTTGTTTTGTAGGGACGTTAACATTCTGGCACATTTTTATTATCATCGGACTCTCTGCTATTTGTGCAGGGAGGTTATACCTGGGTCCATTTCCATTTCCATTTACATTTTAATATTGATAGACTTTTTGTTTTCTTTTTTGTTTCTTGTTGTTTTTCCTTCTTTTTTTTTGTTGTTTTTTTTTTTTTTTGTTTTGTTTTTCCCGCTCTCACCACCACCGCCGCATCACGCCTTCCGTTTTCTTGGTTTCTTTTCTGTTCTTCAACTGCTTCAACATCACCGCGCCCCATTTCCACACCACAGCCATCAGCCTCCAAGACGGGCGGGCGCAGTGTGCCATTTCCGGCGCACAAGCACACCCGTACGGTACTCTCCTCGCCCCCACGCCACCAACAACACAGCGACCACGCGGCTTTCAGGCATGGCACGGCACGGCACGGCACGGCACGGCACGGCACGGCACCGGCGAAATGCGCCGCCCCCGCCCCTCCGCGCATCCGTCCGTCTCGCCACGTTCACTGACAGCCGCGTCTGCGGCTACACCACGACAACCACAACACAACACCGCTCCCCTCCCTGGCAACTCACATTGTTTTTCTCCTCCTCTTTTGCACAAACCACAACGCCGAGCACAGGCGCAAGCCACCCACACCGCGCCCCTCCCCGTCCCGTCTTTGGCCGCCGCTCCTCGTTTCCTCGTTTGCCCCCTCCCATCTCCCGAAATGCCATGCCAGCAGCGTTACGCATGCCCCTCCCCTGTCCACACAACACTACCGCCTAACGAACAGCCTTTTCCGGGCCACATCCAGGGCACGCCCACCTCCAAACACTGCCAATTCACGGACGCACACACTCACTCACTTTCTCGACACCTTTCTGTACGGAGGGTGCGTCATCTCGACCGTGACAGAGTGACGGCAACTATCGACGATCCATTTCCCCCCACTGGTAAAACATGTCCACTAACACCTACATACATCATTCAAGTACACAGACAATAGCATACACACAATGGGAGGGCACACGAACATGGACGGCACGGCACTGTCATACACTCTTCCTCAGAACCATATCAACAAACGTTACGTACATCCGGGAAAGCGAAAGCGAACGCGAAAGCGAAAGCAAAAGCAAAAGCAAAGGCAAAGCCCAATGCAGCCGTCAAAGGTAACGTTCACCACGGCAGACACTTGCAGCCGCGCCGCCGTTAAACGCATTTCAGTGCGGCTCCAATACGCCTCCGACACGGGAACGTTCCGTTGCTCTACGAATGCGTTTCTCCCCTTTTTCCCTTCCTCTCTCTTTTGCCCCCCCCCCCTCCTTGCACTCTCGCCTCATTCCTCACGTTCTGCCCAGACATTCGACCGATCAAAGTCAACCTTTCGTTACCGTTCTCAGCGCGACGGTGTACAACAGTATGACGGGTGTGCCCAAGACTTCGGTTCAGTTGCGTGACGCCGGTCTATCGCGCCGATCGACAGTTACTCAGGGGGCGACGGATCGGACCACGTCACCGACACACAAAACACTTTCAAACAAACAAATACATACCGGATGGACACAGACAAACACGTGTACAGACATTCGCCAAACAAACGACCGCCGCCGCCGCCGTCGTCGTCTAGCGTGCATCTTGAATGACGACATCGGTGTGCGTGCGTCGTACGCAATCAGTCAGACACGGCTATCAAACATCAGAGTCGAATGGTACATCATCGTGCGTGTCGCCGTACACGTACAGTACAATACAACAACAATGCGTCTTAATGGCACGTTCATTTCAACGTCACTCACACACCTCCACGCTGCAGTTACGTCGCACCATTGTCAAACTCGGCGTACAGCAAAGGGAATAGTGGGCGGCAAAAAAAAACCAAACAAAAACATTTCACATTTCACCCTCGCCATGTATGATGTGCAAAAAAACAAACCCGCAAACGGCCGTCGTTACGGTGACACAAAAGTCGCCGATCACACTGTCCCCCCCTCGCAGACGGGTCTCACACACACACACACACCAACAACACCAATGGGTCAAAAACCACGCCAACGAGGCGTGCCACCATTCCACGCCACGGCGACCAACCTCGTGGCCGTACCCCGCGCAACACGCTTTGACGCGCCCCCCCACCCACAATCAAAATGCACACACACACATCACAGCCGTCCACACAAACAACAACAATTCCGCCCTTCCCGCAAAAGGCAAGTTGGTGGCCCTGAAAAGGGCCGTTTTGCCGCTCTCGCAACGGAGGAGCCTTCTCCATCCTTCCTTCCATTCCAGAGCCACCTCCTTACTTGGAGCTCGTGTACTTGGTCACCGCCTTCGTGCCCTCGCTCACGGCGTGCTTGGCCAGCTCGCCAGGCAGCAACAGCCGCACAGCGGTCTGGATCTCGCGGGACGTGATGGTCGAGCGCTTGTTGTAGTGCGCCAGGCGAGAAGCCTCGGCCGCAATGCGCTCGAAAATGTCGTTCACGAAGCTGTTCATGATGCTCATCGCCTTCGACGAGATGCCCGTGTCAGGGTGCACCTGCTTCAGCACCTTGTAGATGTAGATGGCATAGCTCTCCTTCCTCTTGCGCTTCTTCTTCTTGTCGCCCTTCGAAATGTTCTTCTGCGCCTTGCCAGCCTTCTTGGCGGCCTTCCCGCTAGTCTTGGGCGGCATCTCGAACCAACGTACGGCAGCAGCAACACCAGTAGCAAGCGCTCCGCTCTAGTCAGCGTCTCCCCACACAGTGGCACCCGCCGCCAGCCGCCGCCGCACCTTTACCAGCTCGCCCTGTTGCGGCCGCCGACCAATGGGGCGCGCGCGCAACCGGCCGCCGCACCCGAGCCCATAAAGCACCCCCACCCCGGCTGCGCCGGCACGCACTCCGCTGCTCGACTCGCTGCCGCTCGCACCGGTCGTTTTCGTTTCCGTTTCGTGTGCACCGTCGCTAGCCCATCGCCATGTCCGGACGCGGAAAGGGAGGCAAAGTCAAGGGCAAGTCAAAGTCCCGCTCAAGCAGGGCTGGGCTCCAGTTCCCGGTCGGCAGAATCCACCGCCTCCTGCGCAAGGGAAACTACGCAGAGCGCGTCGGCGCCGGGGCGCCCGTCTACCTCGCCGCCGTCATGGAGTACCTCGCGGCTGAGGTGCTCGAGCTGGCCGGAAACGCGGCCCGCGACAACAAGAAGACGCGCATCATCCCGCGCCACCTGCAGCTTGCCATCCGCAACGACGAGGAGCTCAACAAGCTCCTGTCGGGCGTCACCATCGCACAGGGTGGTGTCCTGCCCAACATCCAGGCCGTCCTGCTGCCAAAGAAGACCGAGAAGAAGGCCTAAAGGAGGCCAGGCAATCGCAGCGCCGCGTGCTCCCCCTGCACGCAACGCGCTTTGCCGGCTCGGCTCGGCCCACAACAATCGGCCCTTTTCAGGGCCACCACACACACCTACGTCCAAAGCAAAATTTCAGTCGTCCTCGCCGCACCTTGTTTTGTTTTAACTTTGCACTGTCACAGCACAGCCGCCGCCGGCGCACGTCCGCCATCTTGTCGTCCACACAGCCCGTGTGGCCCAACACACACACATTTTGCACGGTCGCAGTCGCCTTCCAAACCGACAACGGCAGCAATAATGACCATTGTTAAAGGGAGGCGTGTCGACACACCGCCCTCCACTCCCGCGCGCAACGGCCGTCGACACGAACGAAACAGCTGATCCGGCCGCCTATGCCCACACGCCTTGCCTCGGAAACCCCCCAACGCCGCCGCAAACAAACACACAGAGACAAACCACGCAAGCAAATAATCACCGCCTCTCGCACAACAACACACAGCCCGCCATCTCCGTCGCGATCGATACAAAGACACACAAACGAAGCAGCTCCACACACAGCCAGCCACATGACACGTTTCCTTTCCTTCTCCCCTCCCAGTCACATCACGTCGCTCAAACGGAAAGAAAGAAAGAAAGAAACAAACAAACAAACAACACAGCGCACACACGCAGCAACAACAACACAGACTCTTTCGCACTTTTCAACTTCCGAACAGTG